>NW_012027525.1:360259-362171 GCF_000956235.1 Wasmannia auropunctata
GATTTAATTATTCNCAAAATAAATATAAACAATAGTAGAAAACCTACATAATATGCCCTGCCCGTTACAATTAGTTCCTTTGCCCGATCCTTCCAGAATTTGTTGCTCACATGAATTTGATATAAAAACAATCTGCAAGCATCGTCCTATTGAAATATAACAATTTCCGATTTTGTTGCTAACTCTAACATGTAAAAATTAAGTAGTTTATTCCGGCCGACTGCGCTGCGCGCTCTAAGTTCCCTTGTTTAATCCTTTCAAAATTTGTTGCTCACATGAATTCGATATAAAAACAATCTGCAAGCATCGTACTATTGAAATATAACAATTTCCGATTTTGTTGCTAACTCTAACATGTAAAAATTAAGTAGTTTATTCCGGCCGACTGCGCTGCGCGCTCTAAGTTCCCTTGTTTAATCCTTTCAAAATTTGTTGCTCACATGAATTCGATATAAAAACAATCTGCAAACATTGTCCTATTGAAATATAACAATTTCCGATTTTGTTGCTAACTCTAACATGTAAAAATTAAATAGTTCATCCGGGCCAACCGCGCCTCGCGCTCTAAGTTCCCTTGCTCGATCCTTTTTGTTGCTCACATGAATTCGGTATATAAACAATCTGCAAGCACCGTACTATCGAAATAAGTCGATTTCCGATTTTGTTGCTATTCATATTAAAATGAACAACAAATTCTAGAAGGATTGAGCAAGGGAACTTAGAGCGCGCGGCGCGGTCGGCCGGGATAAACTACTTAATTTTTACATGTTAGAGTTAGCGACAAAATCGGAAATTGTTATATTTCAATAAAACGATGCTTGCAGATTGTTTTTATATCAAATTTATGTGAGCAACAAATTTTGAAAGGTTCAGACAAGGAAACTTAAAGCGCGTGGCGCGGTCGGCCGGGATAAACTATTTAATTTTTACATGTTAGAGTTAGCAACAAAATCGGAAATTGTTATATTTCAATAGTACGATGTTTGCAGATTGTTTTTACATCGAATTCATGTAAGCAACAAATTCTGAAAGGATCAGACAAGGGAACTTAGAGCGCGCAGCCCGGTTGACCGAGATAAACTATTTAATTTTTACATGTTAGGGTTAGCAACAAAATCGGAAATTGTTATATTCCAATAGTACGATGCTTGCAGATTGTTTTTATATCGAATTCATGTGAGCAACAAATTCTGGAAGGATCGGGCAAGGGAACTTGTAACGGGCAGGGCACTATGTAGGTTTTCTGCTACTGTTTATATTTATTTTGCGAGTAATTAAATAAAAACAAACATATTTCGTGAGCAACAAATTAGCAACAAATTCTGACGTTATTTTTATGCATAATTTTGTTGTTATATATACACTTCTCCCCAAAATTAAAGGATCACCTATTCTGATTGCTAAAAACAGCCATATTTCAAAGAATGTAACTTCGTCAAAAACGATCGTAACAGAATCATCTGAAAAGCATTTTACAGCTTGAAGTCTCTACTTTCGAAATCCAAAATTCATTAAATGACTTACTGATTCTTTACAAAACTGCACGAATGCAAATGAAGATGCAACAAATCTAAAAATTTTGTACTAAGTTTGCGAAGTTCCATAGAGTGCAATAAAAATCGCATACAAATGCGACTTACAGCGTTCAAAAGGGTGAATCTTTACCTTTAATTTGCGTGCTCGATTAGCATTGTGCGATTTTTTTTCACCGAGTTATTCGAAATGGAAGCAAAAATGGTTTCAATTCAATGTTGAATAACTCGGTAAAAAAAATCGCACAATGCTCATCGAGTACGCAAATTAAAGGTCGAGATACACGCTTTCAAACGCTGTAAGTAGCATTTGTATGCGAATTTTATTTTACTTTCTGGAACTATGCATACTTCGTAAAAAAGATCTGTCAAATATCAAA
>NW_012027525.1:362191-513882 GCF_000956235.1 Wasmannia auropunctata
TGCTAACTTATAAGATGTGAGGCTGGCCGAGCGACGCATCGTTCGTGACGTGGTGTCACGTGACGGCTCACGGCAGCGGCGTAGCCGCCGCCACGCGTTGCCGGCCTATCCCCTCCACACGGTCGTATTTGTCGTAAATGCCGTCCACCCGGAATCCCTGAGAGAGACACGACACGACCGAGAGTTCAGTCGTATCTCTCCCCTCGCGTGGCCTCTCGCCGCTGTACCATTTAATTCGTCCCCTCCACGCGGGCTCAGCTGGTACCAGCTGACACCTCTCAACGAGATCCGTTCGGCTTGACAATGGAAAATCCCATCTCTACGTCATACGTGGCGGACTCAGATTGGATCGACACGCGAGGAATGCATGCGTACGATCGCGGTATCAACACTCGACGAGCGGGCGTCTTTTTGCTATGATCGAATATACACACTCGCGTGAAGAACGATTGTTGTAAAGTGTAAATGTTTCTTTCTCTTTCCTATACGGCGAGAAGAATTCGATCGCGGAGAAGCAATTGCAAAATTTGCATGTTACGTTAGGCATGCGAGCATGCGATTTATACGCGCTTGTCCGATAATTGTGCTGTTAAATAATAACGACCTAAGATATTAACTTTGGTGTGTGTGAATTGCAGGTTTTTATCACGGAAAGGAGATATCGAGAGATACTTATCAAGGAAGGATACCTGGAAAGTCATATAATAAATCACGCCCGGCGAGATAACGGCTGTGTATTATATAAATCGCAACGGTTCCGTCAGCCTGCTTAATATTTCAGTGTTTCACTCGCGCTTTTGTGGTATTCTTTTAATTTTAACGAGAGGTATCTGTTATGAATATAGATTTTGATTGACATACGCATCGCTGTGTAAACACGCCCTTAAAGTTCCTTAAATTGACACAAATAAATCTCGGTAATATCGCAGTATTTAATAATCCCGAACAAATCGCAGTATTTTTGAAAGTATTGGTCGAATTTCGTAAGTCTATTAATACGAAAGTAGAAAAAAAAACCATGAGTCAAACAAAAAATCGCGTTAACTTGAGCGACGTGAGTGACAAGTTTACCGAAGAGGTGCTGACAGACGTCCTCTCTAAGGCGTGTAACGGGAAGAAGGTTCAGCTGACAGATTGGAATTTTGGCGAGGGATTTGCCAAGGGTGACAGCTACCTGTCGACAGTTAACAAGGGTACGCTGTACGGTATTGTGGACGGCAGTCCGAGGCAGCAAGTGCAAGTTAATTTCGTCGTAAAGTCAATTCCCAAAAACATTGGCAGGAGAAAGACCTTTAGAAGCAGAGATTTTTTCAGTAACGAAATTATATTCTATACAAAGGTAAGGATATATGAAGCTTTTTTTTGTTTAATTAGAAATGCATGTATCTATTTGAAAAAGAGTGGATTTTATAATTATTGTGTACATCTTATATGTATATAATCAAGCAACAAATGTCTCAATCAAGTGTTAATTTATATTCATTTATATAAGGTTGTCCCCAAGATTGAAAAATTCTTAGCGGAGAGAGGACAAAGCAGTCTACTGCGCATACCACGTTACTTGGCTTCTTACATGGACGGTGAGAATGATTTCATAGTCCTGGAAGATGTCTCGCCTCTTGGATTCGGGCCGGCGTCCAGACAGAGCTGCCTGGACTGGGCGGAATGTACCGTGATTTTAGAAGCCCTGGCGAAATTTCACGCGATTTCGTTTGCATACAGAGACCAAAAGAAAGAGGAATTCGACGAATTAACAAGCTATTTAAAAGAGACCTACTTTGGTGATCATAACTGGAACTGGTACCAAAAATTCCATGTAAGTATATATAATATAAATATGTAATAAGTATAAGATTCCATATAAGATATAACGTTGCGTTTTAATATAAATATTGCTCTAAAGAGTGTGTACTTTCGCTTACAGAAACGGCTAGTGGATATTGCTAAACACGCGTTAATGATGGAATATCCCAACAGTAAAGCTGAAAAGCAATTCAATTCCTATAAATTTGGTGAACTCTACGACATGTGCACGAAATTATGTGAGGAAAGAGGTACCTCGACGTCTGTTATAGCAGCGGGTGACTGTTGGGCCCCAAACTTTCTAGTTCGGGACATCGGGGAAAATAAAAAAGAAGCGCTAGTGTTGGACTTTCAGCTTGCACGTTGCGCTAGCCCTATCACGGATATGTCGTTTTTAGTTTACTCCTGCACTCAGAAGTCATTTCGCGATCAGTATTTTGACGATATATTGAAAATTTATTACTCCGAATTGAGCAGCGCCATTAAATCTCTTGGATCTGACCCGGAAAAAGTTTATCCATGGGATTTATTTATGAGAGAGGTAAAGAAAATGTATTCTCTAGTCTATTTTACGTTTTCAAAATTTTAAAAGGAAATTGTACTAATAGCGGTATGCCAATTGCAGGTGAAGAGAAATTTCATCGTTGGATTAGCGTTCTCCCTGGAAGCTGTTCCATTTTGTCTATTGGATCCATCACAATCATTCGATTTAGATGCCATTGTCAAGGGCGACGAGGCAGTAAATATCGCTGATGTATGGACATTATCTAATATCGAAACATCAAGCGGAAGGCGAAGATTAGCAGACGTGATTGTTCATGGGGTTGAAAATGGATTTTTATGAAAATGAAAGTTTATATGTAATTATAATTTTGCATCGTTATAAAACATGACTACGTAATTTTAACAAGATGATTTCACATTATTGGAATAGTATTAGTATATATGTACTGCTGAAGCTAGTATTATTGGAACAGTATAGGTATAATGTATATAATTAGCAATATATTAATTTTAATAAAATGTCACTTTCACATATTTATATTTTTTCAGTAGTATACATTTCAAAATTACATTCCTACATATTTGGAATAAAATTGTATGCAAAAATTTTTTTAAATGTGTATAGCGAATCAAGTATAGATAATCTATGCCTTTGTATAATTTAAATTACAACAAATAGAGGTTATCTAATTAAACTGTAATCTAGGTAATTATTCAGTTTAGCTATCACCTCCAATCTTTTATATAGATGAAATTGGGCTCATTTGACGCGTTTTTTTCCAAGAAATGAAAAAATCTAGCAGAAAAAAAGCATTTCGCTCTGTCCTGGGAATAAATATTAATTTTAATGAAGCTCTCAGCTCTCTATAGAAAGGGCGGAACTCTCATTAGGCCTGTTCTTTACAGCTGAACTGGCTGCACTAGTTCAGAGTTTATCTTTTTTCTTCCAATATAGAAAGAGAAAGATAAACTGTGCACTAGTGCAACAGTTCAGCTATAAAGAACAGGCCTATTGCGTTCACGTAAACACTTATAAGTCATAACTTGCGTTATAATCGGAAAGAGGTTTCACATGAGTTTATAACTTTCCATGCGAAGCGAAGTTTTGCATAGATATACAACATTTTATATTTCGTGCCCGTTTCATAATAACTCACGTAGCTACAGAATATATGAATATAATCGTAGCACGTGCTCATGTCGCTCTATTTCGTCGATGACAGATTTTCTAACCTGTGAATAATCGTCAATTTTAATTAATATAATATCTTGGTTCACAGATCAGGTTTTTCTGTCATATTATTTCATTTCATGCAAAAACGCGTTAAATGAGTCTAATTTCATCAATATTGGAGGTGAGATCGTTAAACTAATTACCGAATTACTACCATAACCTCTTTGATTACTACGCACGATTTACACTATTTACAGTGTTTATGAAACGCCGATGGGAGAGAGACGGAGCGGGCAGACGCGAGAAGTTCGTATTTCTTTTTGTGGCTGTTCGTCGCCACTTTTCTCATTTAATTCGTCCCCTCTACGCGAGCTCAGCTGATACCTTTCAACAAGATCCATTCTGCTTTATAATAGAAAATTTCATATACATGTACGTCACACGTGGCAAATCGGATCGACGCGGACCGACGTGCGGGAAATGCTCGCGCAAAGTATGATTACTGTATCACTATAATATCGAGCAGATGTCTTTTTATTATATGATCGAATGTATGCACTCGCGTGAAAAAATATTGTAACATAAATGACCCTTTTTCTTTTTTTACTTCGGCGAGAAGATTCGATCACAGAGAAGTGACTTGCAAAATTTTATACGTTAAATGCGAGCATCCGAAATTGTACAGTAGAAAAGTTATAAATCATATGAAATAATATTATATAATTAAGGTACTTTTGCGTGTGAATTACAGATCGCTTTTATCACGAAGAGGAGAGAGATGTCGAGAGATCAAGAAGGATACACTTGAAAAACCATAAATAAATCACCGGGCGAGATAACGGTTATCAGTACTATATAAATCACTCTCGGTTTTGTCAGCCTATTAAATTTCAGTTGCTCGCGCATTTGTTGTATTCTTTCAATTTTAACGAGGGAGATCTGTAATAAAAATAAACTTTGATTGACGTATCCATTGCTATGAACGCGCCTTTAAAATTCTTTCGCTATTTTGAAAATATTAACGAATTTTGTCCATATAATATTTTAAGTGTATTAATAAATACGAAAGTAAAAAAATGAGTCAAACTAAAAATCGTGTTAACTTGAGCGACGTGAGTGACAAGTTTACGGAAGAAGTGCTGGCAGACGTGCTCTGTAAGGCATATAAAGGAAAGAAAGTTCAATTGACAGATTGGAATTTTGGCGAGGGATTTGCCAAGGGTGACAACTACATGTCACATATTAACAAAGGTACGCTGTACGGTATTACGGATGACAGTCCGAGGCAGCAGGTGCAAGTTAATTTCTTTGTAAAGTCAATTTCCAAAAATATTGGCAGGAGAAAGACTTTCAGATGTGGAGATTTTTTCGGTAACGAAATCATATTCTATACAAAGGTGAGAATATAGTACCTAGAGCTTTCTTTTTGTTTAATCAGAGATACCTATTTTATGAAAAAAATGAATTCTATGTTATGTATAATCAAGCAACAAATGTCTCAGTCGAGTGTTATTTTATATATAGATTGTTCCCAAGATTGAAAAATTCTTAGCGGAGAGAGGACAAGGCAGTCTACTGCGAATACCACGTTACTTGGCTTCTTACATGGACGGTGAGAATGATTTCATAGTCTTGGAAGATGTCTCTCCCCTAGGATTTGAACCGGCGTCCAGGCAGAACTGCCTGGATTGGACGGAATGTACCGTGATTTTAGAAACCCTGGCGAAATTTCACGCGATTTCACTTGCGTACAGGGACCAAAAGAAAGAAGAATTCGCGGAATTTGCAAGCTATTTAAAAGAAAACTACTTCGGTAGTCATAACTGGAATTGGTTCCAAAGATTTCATGTAAGTAACATTACGTTGCATTTTAATATAATTATTACTAAAGCGTATGTACTTTCGTTTACAGAAAACGCTAATAGGTATAGCTAAACACGCGTTAATGATGGAATATCCCAATAGTAAAGCTGAAAAGCAATTCAATTCCTATGAATTTGGTGAACTCTACGACAGGTGCACGAAATTATGTGAAAAAAGGGATGCTTCGACGTCTGTTATATCTGCGGGTGACTGTTGGGCCCCGAACTTTCTAGTTCGGGACATCGGGGAAAATAAAAAAGAAGCGCTAATGCTGGACTTTCAACATGCACGTTGCGCTAGTCCTATCACGGATCTGTCGTTTTTAGTTTACTCCTGCACTCAGAAGTCATTCCGTGATGAGCATTATGATGACATATTAAAAATTTATCACTCCGAGTTGAGCAGCGCCATTAAATCTCTTGGATCTGACCCGGAAAAGATTTATCCGTGGGACTTTTTTATGAGAGAGGTAAAGAAAATCTATTCTCTAGTCTATTTTACGTTTTCAAAATTTTAGAAGGAAATTGTATTGATGTCGACTAGGTGAAGGAGACTTTTATAGTTGGATTAATGTTTTCTCTGGAAGCTATTCCGTTTTGTCTATTGGATTCATCACAATCGTTCGACTTAGATGTCATTATCAAGAGCAATGAGGCAGTAAATATTGATGATGTATGGACATTATCTAATATCGAAACATCAAGTGGAAGGCGAAGATTGGCAGACGTGATTGTTCACGCAGTTGAAAATGGATATCTATGAAAATGGAAATTTATATGATTATAAACTTTTTGCATCGTTATAGAGTTATAAAGCATGACTAGGTCATTTTAACAAGATGATGCACATTATTAGAATAGGATTAGTATGTATGTACTGCTGAAGCTAATATTATATTGGAATAGTATTATTGATGTGTATATAATCAGCAATATATCTGATAAACTCTGATATAATTTCACTTTTACATATTTATATTTTTTCAATAGATATATATCTCAAAATGATATGCATACATATTTGGAATAAAATTTTATTCCAAATTAATGAGCAATTTTTTTTAATTAAAGATGTGTATAGAATTAAATAAAATATAGACAATCCTTGTCTTTTTGTATAATTTTAATTACAACAACGTAGAGATTAATTAAAATATAATCTGTACAAGAGTAGAGAGATATTGCCACCCATTAACTCTTCTCCTTAGACGATATATATCTAAAATTTCGTGTTATCACATAGTAGCATTAACAGGGTGGAGAGTGTTGGTAGAAATATTTTGTATTTTTTCTTTTTTTGTCTTGTTTTTTTTTATGAAAAGTACATCTACTGCTGACAAGCACAATGTTAATGATAAGTGCATCACAGATGCATGTTTGACGTTAATGATCTTGCCGCGCAAAGCAAATAACTTTTAAGACGTTGAAAAATGCCTCGATCTGTTTCGCAATTGATAGTCTTATTGTGTACCCATATCACGAGATCGCAATAAAGTTAGTTGAAATGTTATTAAAATCGCACGATGTCGGAGAACATTACACGAATGACATATAATATAAACGCAACGTTATAAGTTCACCGTGTGTCAGACACGTCTTATATGTTCTGATGCTGAGCGTTGATCGTCACGACGTTGCTCGCATCGAAAACCGTTGTGTCTTCATCGTCCTCCTCTTCCAGCGGCAACGGTCGCATCTCAACGTCCTGCCTGTGCGTGAGAACACCGTATTTTCGTACCAACTGGGCGCGTGTCTTACTTAACCTGTCGATAAGAGCAATACAAAATAAAAACCCATTGAGCTGTTAAATCTATCGTACACCAGATAGCTGGTGCAGCATGTCATTCTTATGATACTGTTATCTGTTTGTAAGACGCACCTAAAGCTACGGAACACGATGTAGGCCATGACAAGGATGCTTAGTCCCACGAAGACTAAGAAACCACGTAAAAGAGCACCAGTGTTGAAGGACGTGTGACCCTCGCTGGACTGCTCCGTCCAAGTGCCATGATCGATAACAATAACAGTACAAGAATAAATTGAGACAATAGTATAATTTAATGCAGTAATGTAATATATGCAGTATATAAAGTGCTGTTTGTAGATTCAAATTTTTTATTATGCAGACTGTTCCTAAAGTATATTTGGTTAAAAATGTTTATGAGCATAATACATGAAGTTCAGAAATACATTCTCCACATACAACAATAAAGATTAAACATTAATATTGCTAATATTCCATTTACTAATGCAGAGAATATACATTTATATTCATAATTACTATATTGATATGATATGATACCTGTACTAACATTAATATTACTAGTTATGCACTATATATACTAACTGGAATCAACTGCTTTATTACATATAAGCAGTACATAAATTATGATTATATCTTGTGAAGTTTTTTTTCCTTAAGCACCAATAAAGAAATGGTAAATAACAAAAAAATTCCAGTGCATAATAAGCTAATAATTAATTTTTTTTCCACTTGCTGGCATTTATCTTTGCAGCATCGCGTATGCAAAAAACTATAATTGCCTCTCATTTTTACTTCGAAAATGGAATAAGACGGGATCAATTCCTGTTCTCAAAGATGATTCGATTCAAAAGCTGTGCAAGTTCGCATCGTCAGATCAGCAAGGATCCACTTAAATACTGCATAAGCGAAAGCTCTTATTTTACAGAATTGTTACACGAGAAGACAACGTCAAAAATACAGAATAAACTTTTCTTCCTGAAGCGTCGTGTAGAAAAATTTTCTTCCACATTCTCGTCCGTCGTCTTTTCATGCGGGATCGTTTGATCGTTATCTTTCGGATATGCGCACCACGATATACCCGTGTGTTTATTCAATTTATTGTTAAAAAAAAATAAATAAATAAACAAAGTCGTGGGTGTTGTTTACGAAAATGAGGGCTGTAAAGGTCACGCGATCGGACGAAGGTACGAACCTCATTGGACGTGTCCACGGTGTGCGCAGTTTTGTTTGCAACGTCCGGCGCCTTCGAGGTTATACGCACGTCGTGCGTCCTGTTACCTTCGGGCGCCGGCTTCCTCGCGTCGACGGACGGCGGAGCGGCCGCGTTTCTCTGGCCGTCCTTATCGTCAGGCAACCTCTCGTTCTTCGTGCCAGCGTTCACGTCCGCGACGGGGACGGCCGCTCTCCCGTTCACGTTCGTCGACGGCGCGTCCCTCTTCTCCCGAACGATCCCGTCGCAGACCGCCGTCTGCGCCAGCAGGAAGATCAGCAGGAATACGAAGAACTTCAGCTTCTGGATCTTCGACCGCGTCATCGTGCCGTGTCATTTAAACGGCGCGACAACGGCGAGCGACGAGACGATATGATCTCTCTATCTCTCTCTTTTCCTCGCCGGTTCACTACGCGACAGTCCGACGTTCCAGCGCGTTCTCCATGTTGCTCGCCGCCCGGCGCGCACAACTACCTAGACGGTCCGTCCGTCCTTCACCGGTACACTCCTCGTCTCGTCGCGCTTCCTCCCTCATCCCGGACCAGCTGTTCCGCGACGAGGCGGCCTTCGGACAGTTCCGTGTCGTCGTCGGCCCCGCCGCGCACATTGTCGCACATGTCGCGTCGCGCGCGTTTATCACGGGTCGTTTATTTGCGTTAAAATTTCATCCTTTGCTGCAGCTTGCAGTCGCGAGTAATGTACGCGCACATGCGTGCGTATATGGGCGTGCATATAGACGTGCGTGCACGCGCCCCAAATGATAAATGTATCGCGGTTAATGAAACTGTACATTAATTAGGTAAATATACCAATTGCTGATATTAGCAACTGATTAGGGCTTATATATGTACAGTCGTGGACAGATCAGTTGCGACACTTTTTTATGGGTTTCTAATATATATTTAATATACATAATATATACTTTATAGATAACTAATATTTTGCAAATGCGAACCACGATGTACTATCTTTAGTCTACGAGACAGTGTAACACCAACCGTGGTCCGCATTTGCAAAATATTAGAGCGTTTTGAAACCTATAAAAAAGAAAGTGTCGCAACCGATGTGTCCATGACTGTACTTTTTTTTTATGGGTTTCAAAACGCACTAATATATATTTTGCAAATGCGATTGGTGTTATATACTGTCTCTAGACTATAACTTAAAGATAGTACATCGTGGTTCGCATTTTGTAAAATATTAGTTACCTATATAAAATTAATATATATTATGTATATTAAATATATTAGTAACCTGTAAAAAAAAGTGTCGCAACCGATCTGTCCACGACTGTATACATGGAAGAAAATTATATTTGTCAACTTATGTTCGTACAATTCATAAGCATAGTTTACATCGATTATTTAATACACACGTTTGAACTTTCTATTAAATTTTGTTAATTTTGGAGGCTTGAAAATTTCATTAAATTTTACATCACTGAGACATCGCGTGTTACTTGGAATCCTACGTAATATAAATAAAGAAAAATCTGCGAAGAATGTTTCACACGCCGCATATAACATTAAATTACACTGCTGCCTCAATTTATTTTTATACCACTATTAATTATTGTTATTGATCATGACACATGTCGTACTAAGTAAACGTGTGTCACTCTTTCCAAAGTGAAATTGACGTGAAATTTTTGTTAAGGCTCACAATCAGTCAAGCTGACATCTGGACCTTGTCAAGAATGTTATTTGGCTTGGGCTAAATTCCGAACTAACGTGAACGCCGGATTGACTTGTCAGTATTATTATTTATTATTATTATTGTGTTATTCTGTATTATTCTGTTAATGTGGCTAGAAAAATTAATCTTGCTTAATGTATAATACATAAAGAAATAGCGAATCAAAGATAATCCGGCAATAAATATAATACATAGTTCGAAATTTTTCAGTAAGCAATTTCGTCGGTCGGATTAATCGTTGCTATCAATCAGTTGATCGAAATCATGTTTTTCTCCCGCGATTCCGAATGCACCTTTACGCAAACTGAGTCCGTAGAATACCGTCCGTGTCTCCTCTTGTTTAGCTTCCTTTTTTTTCCTTTTTGTTTTTTGCAAATGAATGTGACGGTATAATTCATATAGTTGTCACGTCGATCGTTAATCGCGTGGTCTCATTGGCGACCGCTAGCGCAGATAAGATGCTATCAGATGCCATCGTCGATAGATACGCACTGCCAGTACTGAAAATCTACAGTTCGCGCTACGTATGCTATAGGTTTTCAGTATCGGCGCAGTGTATATCGAAATACACGGCCCTGGTCGTCATTTATATAGCGGCGTCAAAACATCGACTATAGGCGGGGTAAGCTCGAAGTAATCCCTTGTAAACTTTTCTAAAAATGGAACTTGTAGCAGAAGGAATGTGGCACCCTAAACAAAATACAGTTCAATTTTAGCGAGCATCTCAACTAGACAGATACGGATAGACTAGACAGATATTTGCTATTAAAGGTTTCTCGTAAAACTGTCGTGACCCTTTTCTGCCTTTCGGCAGGCTCAGGTATTATGCTCTTGTATAAAAGGACTCGATTCTTTCCAGCAAAATAAGCGAAAACATCGGACGCTGCAGGTACTCATTTTGGGATTCGAAAGCGGCTCGTGTGTTTGCCAACGCGAATGAAACAGCTGTTTTTACGTGCGTCTATATAAACTTTCGCAGGAATGGTCACAAGGATGGATCGTGGATGATTCAGTTTTTTTCTAATAAAATAAACATATCATTTGTTTTCTAGGAATATTATGACCGCAGTAGATACATGATTCCCGAGTTTGCAATTAAATATTAAATAGTTAATTCCTTGTCGAACAACGTACGAGACTCTGCAAAGAGATTTCGGATTCTCTTTCCGTGTCATTTATTGCGAATAATAAATCATCCGAAACGCCGCAGCTTCTTCTCTTCGTTTTTTGTCCTCTCCTGTACCAAGAAGAGGCTTCTAAACTTCCTGGACGAGGAAGTTTAATGCCGAATTAGAGAGTTCAAGAGCTACATGAAAAAAATAAAGAGGGACACATTCATGTATTTACATTCAGTGGGGTTTGTAACAGCGATGAACGAAATTGAAATAACAGGTCCTTTGCAATGCAAAAATGGTAATGTGTATTTGTGTGTCTGTATAACGGTGAGCGGTTGTATGTGAGTGTCCGCAGTGTTCGATCGCCGAGTTCGAGCCCGTAGGTTCGCTAGGGTTCCAAAGAATTGTGCAGATCAATCCCTTCCTGCGGGATCATCCGAAGCCCGTTTAAATAGATTTCGCGCATAAACAATCGGCGCGAGCGCGTGCCCTCCCGTTCCAAGAATACTCGTTTGTATTTGCGGAATAACGTTGACACGCGGCGACCAATGGATGCGAGGCCGATTTGACGCGCGGTATGTACCCGCGCCTGTGTGCGCCGCATAATCAGCGAGATGCCGCAGTGCAGGATTTAAATCTGTCGCGGTCCCCAGGTTGAGTCAAGCTCCCATCGATATTAACGTCCACATTTCTTCAACGTCAAGATTAAGTCTCGGTTTAATTTATACTCTTTATATTTTTTATTTCTATTAAAATTGGAAAAGACAAGTTAAACTGAAATTAAAATTAATCTTTATTGATAGAAATGGATCGACATTAGTAACTTCCGTCAAATTCTGATTGACTTATTGGCAATTAACTCAACCGGCTTGACTTGTTTACTATACAGAATTTCAAACTACACAAATCGATTAAATCCATTTTTTTCTCGGCTTTCATTCGTCTTTTTGACATTTAAAGTTTTTTTAACGAATATCAAGCATTGAAATACTCGCGGCAAAAAGATATGAGTTATATGTGTGTCTCTTTTAAATAGGTTTAATATCAAGTCCTAACATTAACTAAGACTGAAATTCGACGATTCGATTTCGCTTCTCTATGTTCGAAGACTTATAATTTCTTTTTTTTTTTTCACAGACTTTGCTGATGATTGGCAATAAATTCTCGACAATCTGATGAATCTTTTTTCGTCTCTTCTTTTTTCTCAGACTCTCTGGATTTTTATCGCTGACATGTTTTTCCGCGGGTGGAAAAATTGGCCCGTGGGCGTCGACGCGGGAATCCGGCCCTGTTGCGCGTATATACATTACATGCGTGCGATACGGGACGGGACGCGAGACGCGAGCGGCGAGACGCGAGGTCCTCGCGAGGACGGGAGAGGCCGCGACAGTTGGGGCGAGCGAGCGAACGGGCGAGCGTGCGAGGGGAGTGAGTTCGCGGTTTGCGGGTAAGTCGCGATCGCGAGTTCGGTGCGTGCACACATCGGCTCGCGTTACATTTACATATATATATGTATATATACATGCCCGTCTCGGCTGTGAACGGCGCGCCCGCGGCCGCGATCGGCGACAGGTCAAACGACGGCGTAGCGGACGGCTCGCGACTCTGGCCGATCGGCTGGCTGAACATGATGCGCGCCTGCGACGACACGTCCGATATACGATTGGAGAAGCTCAGAGCGGCGGCGACGGCGGCGAGCGGCGCCGTCGCGACGGTGTCGGGGAACGGGAACGGGGACGCGGACAACAACACGACGACGGCGAAGGTGAAGGAGGCGACGTCGAGGAAGTGCGAGGGACAGCTGTCTATGCTGTGCGCGGCGAACAGCTGTTCGTCCTGCAAGCCTGCGTGCCGTACGTCAGAAATGGCGCAGGAGGACCACCACGGCCCGTCCTGGGACAATCTGCCCACCGTTATCTTGCAGGAGATATTCACGTATTTGTCGCACGAGACCAGAATAAGAGCCTCCCAGGTATATAGCGAAAGAATGCGCGAGAGAAAGAGAAAGAGAGAGTATGTGTGAGTGTTTTCTGTGTGTGTGTGTGTGCGCGCGCGCACGAGAGCCTTGCCTCTTGTTTTCCTTTTCCTCACGATCGTTTGCGCTGTAAACTGACCTGACATTGTGCGGCCGATAAAGCCGTCGCAAGTTAATCACAAGAATATTTCTCGTGCGACGGAATGTATACCAATGAAAGTAATGAAAATTCGCCACTATCTGACATACGCTTGCTCAATCGTTATTTGCGTGAGCAAAAATTTGATTTACGAACGTATCGTTATGTGCGTGCGTGCGAGGAGAAGGGAATTACTATATACTCTATATATATTCTGTTTTCTGCATTATTATATCAAGCGATAAAACAGCGAGTGTATCGCCAACGATCATTTTTACGATATATCTCATTATCGTGTCAATATGTGATAAAGATTAGATCTTTAGTGATATTAAAAAACTGTAAACTTGATACTCACGTGATATAATTTTTGTAAACAATGTTTTATACACACAAATGTAGATAGTAAAAATGATTGTTGGGGACAGCTTTATAAATCTTTATTTATATCAATGTCAACTATTGATTTATTAATATTTATGCTTAATCAATACAAGATCTGTACAACGAATTTGTTATTCAATTTTCGTAGGTATGCAGAAATTGGAGATACACCTTGTTCCACCCAAACTTTTGGAAAAAAATCACTTTTGTGTTCAGAGATGAGGACAGCGTTTTGTGGGCCCGGTTCGTAAGACTTGCACATCTGTCTTCACAGATTCATCAAGTGTCGTTATAGTACATGCAGCATGTTTGTTGCAGATCCTTGGCAAATCGTTTCGCTCTGAGTGTGCACGAAGCTACAATTCGTTGGGATATACCTAGAAACATCAATTGCACAGGTGAAACGTACAGGCTCTTGAAGAAATTAGGTCACAATAGACAACTGAGAAAATTGTTCCTGGAATTCAATAGTAATACTTGTGATTCTCCTTTTGACAACGAGGATGACAGGTATTGACAAATTGATTTTATCTAGCGTACAGGTCAGCCAGCCTTCTTGTTACATGTTCGATAAAGTTGGATTGATTGTTCGTTTCTTTCAGCAATTACAAAAGTTCCGTATCATTAGTAAAATGTGTGGTGAACATTATTGAGACTTCTAATTGCCTGGAGACCCTAAGTCTGGGATGCAGGGAAGAGTTGATAGTGAATTTGTCCGCGATTTTGGAACCACTCCGTCTTCATCACTCCAAACACTTAACACACCTCAGTCTGGCATCTATCAAGGACGATCCTGACTATTATGACTTCTTCGAATTCGATAACTCTATTTTTAATTCGTTTATCAGATTGTCTATCTTAACTCTGGATTACGAGTATGTCAGCGATTCTTTATTGGAAGCGTTAGATAATGGATGTATGCAGAGACTTGTGATTCATATACATGGCTGGAAAGAGGATTATCCGGGAACGACGAATATGGCCTGGCAAATGTTCGTTCAGAAAAAGTGAGTCACAGTTAATTTTGTCGCACTAGCCATATTTGGAATTATTTTGATCATTTAGCAATAATAGTAAAAAAAAGGTAAAAAAAATATACATAAATATTTATTTCCAGCCCGCAGTGTGAATTAAGGCTCAATCTTATACATTCTTATGCCGGCGTTAAGGTTTTGGATACTGATATATTCTGTCCCGCTATGCCATTGACACACTTACAAGTTCTGTTCTGTGAAAACATTAATATCAGAGCACTACATCGATTATCAATGTGGTATTCACATACATTGAAGTCATTGACATGGATAGACTCGATAGATCGAAAGCAACGTATACCGTCTACATTTGATCCAAACGATCCAAATGGGTAAGTAAATTTTCTATGCTTTTACTTAACATATTTCCTTTTTCTCTGATAAGAGTATTATCTATGTACAATTCTATTATAGTCCAGACTCCTTGGTGTTGGTGGCATGGAAGTGTACTAAACTTACGAAGATGGTGTTCCTGGGGCATAAGTATTACCAAGAGAATCTATTGGCCATCGCACGTCTCAGAGGCAGCACTCTTAAATTATTGGTTTTTGCAAAAAGTGATATCACATCTGAAGTTGAATCGTGGCACGAGGCTGAGAACATCAGACGTGTGAGTAAACAGGCATATACCTTTTCAAGTATAAGGAATTAGATGTCACGTTTTCATTCGATTAACGAACTATCGATTGCGAAATCGAGAGACTTTTAAAATATTAAGTATTGTAACATATTTAGGAAATTCGAGAGATAATGGGTCCACATTGGATGCCGTTGAGTGACACAGATCTGCCAATGGTGATACTGGATCCTTTCAAAGGCGATAGTAGAGAAGTGATTATGCCATTGGTTCTCAGTGATCAAAAGTAATTCTGTCGAAGCCAAGGAAAAAAATCTCTATCCAGTGTGATTATCCAAAAATCATCTCCGGGCCATCAACATTCTCAGAAGTAATGTTATCAAATTACATCTTTTATTCTTCTACAAGATTTTTTTTAACGAGGGTGAAACACACATCGAACAGCAAATACGCACTATAAGTTCGAAATCTCGTTGTCAACGGCGTTATCGTTTTCCGAGTTAGGAATTCTGGGTGCAATTGTATGAGAGATACAAGATACAGAGAGAGAGATAGAGAGATAAACGCACACATAATTTTCTCCTCGTTTACAATACTTCTATCGGTTATATTAATATGAATGTGATAAATTGTAGTCAAACTAGATCTACTTTCGACTTGTTGATGATGTATATCTGAATGCAAATTACAACACATTTGCAAACAATGAGACGATCTCTACAGCTAAGAGATCTCTCCAGTGATTTATATGTGCACTATAGTTTTCTTCTTATGGAAAACCGTATGAGTCGCGCTTTGATGTTGACAAAGTGACGCTAGGAGTGTGATCACGAACGTACATTACACGCATTAAGAGCGATATACTTAATGTATATATCGCCCCTCTCGCCTATTTAAGTCGATATATCGCCAGAAGAAGCCAGAGTACGTTTTATATAACTACAATTATTATTCTGGTCAAAGAGAGCGGCACATTTAGAACGGCGTAGCTGAGAACAAGATCGCATTGTAAGAGGACTGTGTCTTGAATTCTTGCTAGAGATGCATAATGCAAAGCGCAGCGGAGCTGAAGCACAAGGATGCCAACGATTTTGTCCAGCGGAAAAAGAGAAAGTGTGCAGCACGTAGGAGAGAGAGAGAGAGAAAGAGAGTGAGAAAGAGGTTCGGATCTCGTGAACTTCCACTGGAAAGAATAACAAAATTCCAAAACGTATGTAAGTAGAAATGCGTTTAACAACATATTTTTCCAATTCTCTGGGAAGTTAGGTGATAGCGAGCGCCAAGAGCATGACGTGCGAGAGTAAATATCTAGTAAGACTTCGCGAAGAGTTCGTCGAAATGTGAGCGGCGCGGGAGCATAAGAGAGTCTCGAGGACAGAGAGAAAGTAGTAAGAGAGCACGAAGTCAATACAGCGATCCGAGGTTATTTTTAATACCAAGACCAATCGGACGCTTTTGTACAAATGTTAACGTAGCGCGCACCGGAACAAGCGCGGTTCGCTCGACGGAAGAGCATACGGTTGCGAGCGAGAACGAAAACAGACAAAAAAAAATATATATATATCGCTCGGTATATATTTACACGCCTGTCCATGTATAACTTTCGACAGGTGTTAAACGTGAGTAGCGATCGAACGTGTAACGTGCAAATATATGTATAACTGTCTATACTCATCGTGCTCTTAGCGACCGCTGATGACGAACACACGAATATAGGTATACCTGTAAAATCGGAGTTATTAATCGCTAATCGTATATGTATGTATATGTATGTATAACTGTATTATCTGTCGAACTTTAAAACACGTCAACATCCGGACGCAGCGCGCATCTATTTCTGTCGTGCGATTAACAGTGACGATTCTGAGAGCGTGTTTCAAAGAGAGAGAAAGGAAGCGAGAGTGAGAGAGAGAGAGAGAGAGAGAGAGAAAGAAGAGCGCTATATTCGTAACAAAGATAAAATACCAAAATGCAGCCGTATATGCCGTATATACACACAGTTTACTATTCCGAGAGGTTATTTACTTTTTTTCGAGCCCTTGTATAATTATATTACATTATCGTGTATATCGTATATAGTCACACGTGTATTAATATGGTTTTTTATATGTGGTTTCTGTACATACATCTCTCCATACGTTCGGGACACTATAGATACACGCGCGAACGACGCGGAATTGCGTGCGGAAAAAATACACGAGGAAGGGAGGGGGGAGAGATTAAGGGAAGCACAAAAGGAGGGAGGAGAAAATACGAGAGGGGAAGGGGAGGGAAACAAAGCGTTTCTTTTCGACATACGACCAGCTGTTATACAAGATGAACGGGCCTTAATATGTACCTGAGTCGCGGATAAGGGATAAATCCACTGAGAAATCTGTCACGCGACATCCACCATAGAGAGATAACCAGATTAAAAAAAAAAACACCTTACAACGGTCGCCCGTCCTCGCGAACGTGCGGCGCGCCGTGTGCACACGCGTCCACATTCGCCAGGACCGCGGACCAGGAGGTATATCACGCTCGTGCCCTTTCATTTCGTATTCCGCGCGTGTATATTTTTACATCAGATGTGAGAATAGGGGAGAAAAGTTTAAAAACGCGAAACGAGAGGAGCCGACCGAGGGGAGTAACTCCGAGAGTCGTAACTTATTACACGTACGAACGCGGACGTTATCGACTAACGCTCGTCCGCTGTCCGCCGATACCACGCGGACGGGGCAAAGACTTTAAACGAAATAATTTTTACGTTTCTTCTCGTTTTTCTTTCAAACGAACGGAAATTCCGCGTGAAGAAGAAAAAGAAGAAAAGAATTGAAAAACTATATTCGGGGGCGCGGTACCCAGCGTGTGAGTGTGATAAACGAGCGCGAGAGAGAGAGAGAGAGAAAGAGTAAAGTGTGAGAGCAAAAACCATGCGACAATTACGCGAGAGCGAGTTTTAAATAGCGTGCGAATAGAAACGGAACGAAGAAAAAAATTATTCGAGAACGCGGAGCGAGATGATAACGCGTTTGAATGTAATAACGGATATCCGCGAATCGTAGAAACAAATCAAGTGATATGATAGTACCATCTCTGCGAAGTCCTCTGTAATAAAAGTAATGTCGTGTGTAGAAAGGCGGCCGTGCAGCCGCTCGACGCGGGCACAACGCAAACTATGTAACCACGTGTCACTAGCGTGATAACGACAAAACCACAAGCATAAGACTGAACCTGCCGGACGGAGGTGTATACAACAAAAGTCGAGCGGGCTGCATGCCGGCCGCCGCGCGTTGCCATATTCATAAGAGGCGGCAGGACGGAAAGCACATCCGGTCGAAAAAAGGAAAAAAAATAATAATAAATTGTCGCCGTTCCGAGCTGAACGCGCGGTAACCGTCTCTTTCCTCACGGTGTTTTCTCCGCCGCGCTTTAAGACGCGGCTTTCCTTCCACGTTGCTTTCCACCTCGGCCTGGTCTAAACAAAATCGCATCGCCGTTGCGATCGAGCGAATGCGAAACGTATTTTATGAATATGCGCGTCGCGAAAGCGAAATAAAACAAAAAAAATAAAGGGATGGTGCACAAGCTAGCGTTTAGATCGGAATAAGCCCTGAGAGAGCTCACTCGACGGCGGTTCTCGTATAGAAGCCGATATTGTAAACTTAAACCCTTAAAGCAGCCTGCCAAGAATCAAAATACTGTAAAATATCAAACGAAACGCTAGCCAGTACAGAATGCTAAGATCTATTTTTTAAGAAGCGAATGTATATTTTTGTACTAAGGCAGGCCTTAGCGTGTGATCGTGTCTTCTTGTGCATAAATGGGATGAGATCTGTGATTGTAACACGTGTTGGCTATACAAAACACAAAAGAGGGAGAGAGAGAGAAAGAAATCATCACGAGAAATGTATGTCGAAAGCGTAATCATACGCGTAGTATGCAAAACAACATAGGGAACACAACACGAGGATCCCTGATTGTTGACCGAGTGAGCTGTAGACATAGGCAGGGCGTTATAAAATCGAGAATAAAACATCTGTGATAAAGTAGAAAATCTTACAAGCGTGTTCGAGGGTGGATGAAGATCGGCGAGTGTCGGTAGAGAGTATATGTGAAAAAAATCAGGAGAAAAGGGAGAGAAAGAGAGAGAGAGGACTGTTGAGGACCGAAAATCCAGGCGCGGGCGTTGGTAAAATTTCAACGCGCAAGACCAGCGATTTCTTCGAGATTTAAAAAAAAGGGGGGGCCTGTGACCTCCGACGCTCCAAGGAAGAAATTTGTCGTGCGTGTGATCGATTAGGAGATCAAGAAAGAAATGAGAGAGTGAGAGTAAGAGAGAGAGAGAGAAAGAGAGTGAGACTGTCTTTCGACAAGATAGCCCGGTCTAACTAGCAGACGACGACGACAACGACCTGACCAGCTCAATCGCGCGCTTTAATTTACACGTGGGTTTGCAACGCACGTTTATTTTTCTTTTTTTTTTTCTTCTCGGCCAGAGCTGGAGCGATCAGGCGTGCGCGTTCCGCGGTGGAGCCGTGGTATACACTTACCGGAAGTTTGGTATACTGCGTAAAGTATATTTCCTCGCATGACCCTCGTCATTTAGCGGCGCGTGCCAGTACCACGGCTCTCAGGCGGAAAGCACGACGAACGCAAAGAGTTTTCTTGTTGCTCCGTCTACGACATTCCACGGTGAGAAGCGAGGATACGCGCGACCGCTCCGCCGAACTTCTTAACGAACAACACGTTGGTCCTCTCGACTCACCCCCAACTGTAGAGAATCTTTGCAGCGGCTAGCGTTGCTCCTCCGGTTGAAATCCGCCACTGATGGCGAAGCGCGCGCATTTAGGTAAATTATAATAGAAAAAGAGAGAGAGAGAGAGAGACACAAGGGAAAGAAGCGTTAAGTTATCGTCGACTGAAAGCAAGATCGCACAAGATAATCGGGGTACAGCCGGAGTATGTATATGTATGTATATAGTTTGATTTTGACACGGACACGCATTTTTTGTTGAACCCGCGCGGACGAAGCAGTCGCCGTCGGGTCAGTTGGCGGCCACGAGTAGTATTATAAGTTCCTAGAAAAAGAAAGAAATACTTTACAAACGCGGTTTAACGCGATAGAACGAAGAGAGGGCCGCGGCATACGAATACACACGCCCGTGCGCGAACAAGAAGGGGAGCATTCAGTCCAACGATTTAGATTTGTTCACTCGCTCGTTCGTTCGTTCGTTCGTTCGTTGATTCGTTTGTTTTCGGCACTTTCCAATACTTTCGGACATGGCACGGAGTAATACGTCGTCACATAATTTAACGAAGTACGAAGTACATGTAATATCCATTCCAGTCGACGGGAATGTAGCGTGATTTGTATGTACTGTCGCGAGGAAGATCGGGGACAGGCAGCGCGAATCGTCGAGCGAATCGGATCCGGGAGAAGCCGCATATAGTAAATTGCGTAGCATCGATTTGATCTTTGTATCGAGTTGTGCGTGTCTCGTTCTTTTAGATGATCGCCCCAAGAGCGATAGACTATTCGATAGACTGTTTAACTTGAGTCTCAAAACGACGATCTTGTTAATTCTATATAAGAGGCACAAACGAACCTGTAGTAGTAACTATGCCTGTTTCCGTTAGATCGTCCTCGATTAGGTCGGCCGTTCCTATATCTGAATTGAGAATTCGACTTGCGTTTACCGTCGAAACGCACGGCTCGTTTATGTACGTTTCCGATTGTACTTGTACCTGTCGTCGCGACGTCGGCGACCAATGCGCGTTCCGTCCCGTAAACAGATGATCCTTACCCGTCGGGACGGGAACGCCGGTATCGCCAGACACGCGCATTCCTCTATCGATATCACACACGTAAGAGTTACACAAACAGCGTTTAGATGTAAGCAACGAGCTGTGTAAGCGAGAACAGAACCGTTCATACACCGTTCGCGCAATCAAGCCTGAAGGTTTCCGTATAATCTTTCACAAAGGGCTTTTACGGGGGCCCGCGTATGTATATTTTGTCGCTATAATATTCGTTCATAGCTCACGAACGGATCTTACAACGTCCTAGTTCTATAGCATGCGCGAGTAAATGCCACCGAGCATTGATGGGTGGTCATTCGAATGCACATCCGTCCCGCGGATGCACGGGACTTTTAGCTCTCTATCGCCCGACTCGTGATCTCTGAGGATTCGGAGGCGAGCGTGGCGCAGCGTAAGTTCAAGTAAAATCTGTACATTTGCAAACGCAACGCCTGGAAACGGGTCGTTGCGACTTGAAGTTAGAATTATTAGACAAAGCGGAGGAACGCGAAGGAGGAGTAATGTAAATGTATAATGTAAATCAGTACATGTGATGTGACACAGGGCCGATAGAGAGTTAAATCGAAAAGAAAGCGTAGCGTGTAATGGTGGAATGAGCCAGAGAGCATCGAACGCACTGTACCACGCTCGTCACTGCGATCTGTATTGCGTGCGATCCGCGAGGGATCGAAGAGTCGCGCGCGGCGAAAGAAGAATGGTCTCTCGCGTTTTTATTCGTCTGAGAGGGTATATTAAAACCGAGCAAGAGCGATGTAAAAGAATTTGTACACGACGACAATCTTCGTTAGATGCGCCGTCATCGAAGTGGATTCTTGAACACTCGCCTGCGAACTGATTCGGGGAAACGATGCTAAATCGATTCTTGACGCTAATGCGAATTTCCAAGCGTATATTCCAGATTTGAACGCGGTTCTAAAACACGAAGGGGACATTCGGGCGTCGTGCAGTATATGTATATGTATATTGGCGTTACTATAATGCTGTCAGTATAAAATTTGGTTTATCGCTGTGAGAATTTTTTTTTTTTTTTTTTTTCCAATAAGAATTTCGCTTTTAGCACGGGTCAGTTTTAGCTTCTCAGCGCAGGGAAGACATGATCTATCCAAAAGGATAGAAACCCCTTAGTACCCAGGTAATGTTACCACAGAATCTCGCCTCGAGTTCAACCGATGAATAATTACGAATCTTATGTATAAGACATATGTCATTTTTGGACTCCGTCACGTCGATTGAATTGTCTTAAACCGGGTGTCGTTCCCGGATCGTCAATCTTTAAAAGGCACCGCGTCGATATTAAAACGGTTGAATAAGAACGGGACTCTGCAGTTAGGCGTTAAAACAAGAGCAATTGAGAAAGCGCGATCGAATGCTCTGCGAATGTTGTTCCCCCCGCCGCCGCGGGTGGAACGAAGTTGAAATGACGCGAAATCGTGGCGGACACGGCCAAGCGGACCAAGATATACCTGTGTAATTACTTCTTCGTCGACTCCGTAGCATTTAGTTTTCATTAAGTATTAGCATCGTCGGCAGTTGATGTCGATTGTACACATTGTGATGAGGAATTGCGCGAAAGTCACGCGCTCGCTCTCCGTGACGGTGACGGCGTGCTCGCCGCGATTTAGCGTCGCTTTCACATTTTCCTGTTTGCAAAAGCGGCGCTTCGTCGATGCGTCTCGACCCACGTTACTCGTTACACCCGGCGTCGTTCGATCGACAACGCCGCAATGAAAAGAAAAAAAAAAGAGATCGCGATCGGTGCTAATTAATCGACGTGCTAACCAAACGTAAACGCGTGACGCGTTGCGTCACACGTTTCTCGTACACGTGCAGGTACGCGCGTTGCACGTTGCAGATATGTATAATGTCGGGATGTCGAGGAAAGGGGAGGGGGATGTTATTAAGCGAGGGACCTTTAAAGAGTCTGGGAGCGTTCTGGCAATCGGCTTTTCCTTGGCGACATGGGACGGAGACTCTGTATTTAATGTAATCGAGAAGTTCCATCGCGAGTCTAATACTTCCGCGCGTCTTTCGAAGCTCCGCTGAATCGCCGCCGGATGAAGTTCTCGATAACTGAGCTTCGTCGCGCCGAAAGGAAAAGTCGCTTCCAAGCTCCTTCGCGCGGACGGAAATAATCGTCTCACTATCGTTACACTTTCCTTCGGACAGCCTGCGTAAGCGAACCTCAAGACGGTTGTCCTCATTATCTCGAGGACAGATCTTGTTCGGACATATAGTTTCGCTGTATATATTTAAGGAGATGGGTTTGCAGAGAGCGCGCGATGACGCGCGCAGACGACGAGCGCGGGGACCCGTTTCCTCTTCGTGTGAGGTCGATGCGAGATCGGAAAAACGGCATCGGCATCGAATCAGCATTGGAAGTCTCACTCGTTGTTGCTTTGTGATGTCGGACCACCATACGAATGAACCAACCGCGCTATATATTTTTCTCTGCCAATGTAATCGCGTCATACACTACCGAAATAATTGTCTCACTTAGCGAGATTAACGAATTGTAAGATGTATATGTATGTACGTTGTGCGTGTTCGTCTATTCTATGCGTATTATATTGTGTGCGTGAGCGCGCCGACGAGAGAGGCTTCGCGATCGTAGATTAATTATCGCGCGGCTTAATTCGACGACGAGGAATATCGCGGGAGGTCGGTTGATTTTTTCCGCTGTCCTATTCGTGCTCATTATTATATTCGAGATTGCCGCCGAATAACAGCGGTGTAAAAAAAAAAAAAAAACACGAAGCTCGTAATCGTGCATTATTTTCTAAGCACTATCGGTGTTAGAGCCGCTTCCCGATGCCCTCGACGCGCGTCGAATCGCATCTAACTGTGAAACAATGAAAATTAATACGCTGCAAAAAAATAATTGAGGGGATCATACAGGGTGGTAACAGCTTTAAAGATTGTGAATATCTGCTTAAGAACAAAGTTTAAGTTTTAGGATTGGAATTTTGAAATGCCAAGTAGCCTTCGAGACATATTGTTTCTTACACTATACGTCTTTCCCTTAAAATCTAGTCTAGTTAATTATTTTGTTGAATAATAGCTACACAAAATGGAAAATAATTTGTTTTGTAATATTTTTTTTTTATGAAGATGTATTTATTTTTGAAATAAGCCTTAACAACATAAATGTCCCTTTATGTTGTTTTTGTTAATAAAAAACATATAGACTGGTTACATAAATTAATAAGTATTTTTTTAAAGTCTCGCAGGAACATTACAGGTTTCTTCGATAATGTAGATCCACCAGTGACTGAAGAAAATTCAACGAGAGTATTTTTCATATATTTAACATGCTGTTACACTTTTTGATCAATTTGTTCCATGAAGAAATTAATTATCCTATTTTTCTTTGGTTTTTGATAAATATATATTTGTAAACATATTTTTTTAGCTCTTTTGATAAACTGATTTGTTCGTTTAAAGCAGCGGTGCCTCAATTATTTTTGGGCAGTGTATAATATTCTGTCGGTCCATCGATTTAATGATCGTCGAGACGCTCGTCGTTGCGTTTTAATTTTTTATGTGCCGTTATGCATTATTATTAAATTAACGATATTAGTAAACGTACTCCAATTATTCCTTCGACTAGAATTCGACTTAACGCTCTAACAACACATACCAAATTCACACAAATCTTTAGTCAGATACGTAATATATAAGATTTAACCCGATTCAATTGCTCGTCCCGTTGTACGCAATTAATTACAATTTCTCTATTCTTAAAAGCTAGTCTCCTCGAGATTATCTTATATATCAGTTCTACAGTTTATTTGACAGATTTGTTTTTTGTTGAATTTGGAACATCATAGACAAACTGAGATATTAGACTAATAAAATTCGCTCATTTTTGTTTCCCATATTAGTTTTTACGCTGACCGAATAGAAGAAACGCACGAAGGAATTTTTCATCAAGCTAATAAGTTGCGAATCTGATTATGTATCGTTGTCAGAGCGTTAAGTCATCGTTAATGGCACCGAATACAGGACTACGTTAGTTGTAGGAAGGGAAAAAGGAGTAGACTAAATTTTCGGACTTTGACTCAGTGATTCTTACGTTTCTTCTCGTTCCTAGACTACACACGGAACTGCGGCCGAGCTATTTGCGCGGCGCGTTGTGATACATTCTTTGTTTCTTCATACTTTTTTGTTCTTTTTTTAAATATATATCAAATACATCTTTTCTCCGAACTGCTTGCGAACGTGTCTCTCTTGCAGCTTCGTATGTCTATAAATTTCTCGTATTCTACTTGTGCATATATATTTCGGTACACACTCTTGACATCCGTAACACGAGTTTTTACGCCGCGTTCTAGTGCGAGTTTCGTTCCACACGCGAAAGCTTCCCTGGAATTAATTTCGAAGCATCACGATATTTTCTTGTTTACTCGGCGTACTCTTTTCCCCACTCCTGGAATAATACAATTCCGAAAACACGATCCCGGAATACAGTCGTGCGGAAAGGTCGAGGCTCGTCATTACAACCCGCGGAACCTGTGTTACGCACTGTAGAAGTCTGTTATTGTACCACTTTAATGCTACAAATTATGTAGTACCACCACCGTTTCTCGCGGATGCGGATAGTCCCGGGCGAGCATTTTTACATATATCGGATTACCGTTCTAACAAATCAGTATTCCTTCGACTTCGAAGTAACCGTAGGATTGTGTACCGATCTATCGTTTTTACGTCACTCCTGTAATAATAGAAACCAGATGTTTTTTGGAAATGTGAATCAATTTTTAAAAATGTATGAATCGATAAATAAATAATGCATGGCAACTTGAATGCCCCTTCACATTCTTGTAATCCTATAAAAAATATATATGCAATTAAGATTATTCGTTATCCTTGTTGCAAGAAAAATCGAGTACAACTTTTCTATTGTACTTTATTATTTTTAGCCTTTAATATGTATAATAACATTTTTTTATTATGGATAAAGCGATTTTATAATAAGTAATAACTAATCTTTTTAAGAAAATGAATATTTTAAATTTTCCCGAGACATTTAATTTTTAAATTTGTTAAGTCTGCCGAGAAATTAATTATAAATATATAACAATCGTTTAGAAATTCTTATCTCTTTTAAACTAGAAAGTCAGATTAGAAACAGATTGCCTCCGTGTTAAATCAAAGATAATATCTATTCTCTTGCTGGGAAAATAGATTTAAAAAAAAACTGACTATATTGTACTATATTTGAAATTAAAAAATATATATTAATCATTGCGTCGCGTTCGTCCGAGGCGATTCGACTTGAAGTGAATCGGAAACGCGCGGCTCGCTCCTGACGCCGCGCGCAACGCCGCGGCAGACAAGTGGAGCGGGGGTTTATTTAGACGACTGTCGACGATTATCAAAACTCCTAGATGCCGCATCCGGTAAAGTTCGGTATTGGGGTGTGTTTCCGGTAAGCCCCATAGCTGGCGACACCCGACCTGCGTCAGCAAGGGATTGCTGGGATCTCGAAGGATGACCTATTGTCCATTTCTCCCTCTCTCTCTCTCTCGCCCTCTTTTTCTCCCTTCGTCCTTCCACCCTGCAGTCACTCATCCGGATGGCGCGACACCGCGCCCGAAACGATACCCGGCGAAATCGAGCCCGCGCGGAAGGAAGAGGAGGAAGGGGGGGATGGGGGGGAAGGAGGGCAGACATCAACGGCGGGCGAGGCCGCCATGTTGTATCGCTCTCGTTAATTTTTGCGCAGAGGCGTCGCGATTTTTTTCCCCGTCCGCGCGCTCAAGGTTGAGGTGCCCGGGCAGCAGGCTCCCATCCCTCCCTCCTTTTCCCTCCTTCCCCGTCGCCTCCCTTGATCGCATCTCCGCGACTCTCCTCTCTTCCGTCTCTTCTCCGCGCCTATCTTCACAGCCGCGTTCTGGAATGACAGGATCAATTTCGAACATGCACTCGCGAATGCATGTTGCCTCCAATATTCAGATTTCACTTCGCAGGTTTCGAGCGTTGCTCGTAGAACACTTTCATAGCTCGCTACATCGATAATCAGAAATGGGGCGTTTTTAATGCGATTAAGATGTGTCGATTGAAGTTGGCCGAATAGTAATTAGCGCGTAATTAGAGCGACCACAAAACTTTCTAAAAAATGTATGCGCAATAACGAAGCATCGAGTCTTCGCTTTGGCAGTAAATGGATTTCGTGCTATTACGACGTATTCAATGAGGAAAAGAAAAATGAAAGAGATATAAATCAAAATGTGCGATCGACGCGCAGAAATCGTGAGATCATTCCCACGCGGCTTTTCCGCGTTCCAAAACTCATTATAGAGAAAGAGATCGCGATTTTTTCGCTAACGATAATATTTCTCTGAGAGATTCGTACTCAAAACTCCATTTCCCAAATGGCATTTTCGTTTCTGGAAACTGTCGCAAAAAGCTGGTTTTGTTCCGACGTGATTCCGCGCGGTCGGGAGTACGGCGGTTGTTTTTCGAGGCGTCGTAAAAACTAGATCAGGTTCAAACCAGCTTACAGCACACTCGATCTCAGCGCGTATTCGAGAACATTTTGCGCCATTGACTATAACTCCGGCGGATCGAGGATCAACGTAAAATGTCCTTATTAAGACGCGTAAAAATTTTCTGCTAGCTGTAGCCCATTTTGTCATTTCTTTTACCGTCCGATAGAAGTTTAGCATCTTTTCCGACATTTTCAAGTAATTCTCCCCGTGACCCGTGACGATACTTCTTATCACTTCAATAAAGATTTACATGATTAAAGAATAAGCTAATGTTCCCAGATTTTTTCGAACATGCGCAGTAGCGCCGCATTCGGCTCAGTAGCGTGAACATTTTATTGAAACAAGTGGTGCCGTCGAGTTTACAAAAATCAAGAGGATTCGGAAACGCCGAAGAGAATTAACTTTCCGTACCAATCCGCGAAGTGCTTTATCAATCGAATGAAGTCCGTCGGTACAGCGAAATCTTTAGGCACGCAGTCGAATCGACACAGATATCGAGATTTATTGAAAAGATAACGGAAAATAATAATAAAAGGCGCCAACAATTTTTAATCGAGAGTCTCCCTCCCCACGCGGTTGGCACTGATCGTCGAGGCGGTCACGTGGTTTGATGCGCGCATGCGGGGAGAAATTCCACGCGTCTGCTAATGTCGGCGCCGTTGCGCATGCTCGGAGAGAGCGAGAGAGAGACAAAGAGAGAGAGAGAGAATAGAGATTCTCTCCCTCCATCTGGGGGAACTCGGTCGCTGTGTCGCTCCACTCGCGGCGATACAACTCCGGAACTCGGGCATACTCTTTCGCGTGGAAGACGTGCGTGCGTGCGTTGGTGCGTGCGTACGTGCGTGCCTATCGGCGGCAGAGGAATCCCGGTTGGAACATGTGATGAAGTGTGCCGCGTGTGCGCGCGATCACGATTCGTCGAATCGTGCACGGCGCCGGTATACGTGAGGAGAGAAGAACGAGCGGGCGCTCGTCCGCGACGACGCTCAGCGGCAAGACAAGCGGAGGGACAGACGGACGGACGGACGGACAGACGGACGGACGAACGGACGGAGGAGCGAACGAACGCGGGCGGGCGGGTGAGTGGACAAGAAACGGACGCTCGGCCGGGTCGACCGAGTGTACGCGTGCACATTGACTTTGTACACATATACGACGCGGTTGTGCGCGATGCGTGCGCGCCATATCGCCGTCGACGAGGGACGGCAGTGAGCGCGGCGTGTGTGAGCGAGCGCGTCGCGCGCGTCTCGCCGTACGCGATACGGAGTGCGACGGACCGCGGTGACGTGTGAAGTGAGGCGCGGAAGCAAGGGGGCGAGGGAAGAAGAAAGAAGAAGAAGAAAAAAAACGGTCGTCGTCACCGGCAACGGCGGCGCGTCTCACATCTCGCCGTACGCGGTCGGCCCGCGTACCGTGTTGCGAAGGAGGAGACGTGCGCGCGGTGAAGGCAGACGAGGAGGAGGCGAGGAAGGAGGTGGAGGAGAGGAGGAGAGAATCGGCTCGTCTCCTCGCATGTCGGCTGAATCGCCACGCGAATTCGGATCAGCCCCGATCGACATCGTAGGTATGTATCGCCGAAGGCCCTGTCGCCTCTACACGGGCGTACCGTAACCGTAACGCGGCGACTGGGGCGGGGAGAGGGGGACAAAGGGCACGGGAAGGTTCAAGGTGCTCCACCGATCGGAAGAGATACCGAAGTTTTTTCTCTATGGACAGATGCGGAAGCCACTGGTCAACAGGGCCGTATTTACTTGCTTGGTACTTCAAGCGCAATATTTTTGGGGAATTCTGCAGGGGCGAAAAAAAAACGAGCGTGTTTTTTTTTGCTATAAATACGTGATGGCATATTTATTATCAAAAAAATTTTTTTATTGATGTTGCAAATATAACGTGGCACATGCATGACTCTCGATATGTAGATATGGAATGCTAATGGACTGCATATTTTATAACAAAATTGATCCGAGTGTTTTCGTGCGCGTAGATCGTTTAATTCATCACCTTCATGCAAAATTAAAATGTCCGTTAAGCGTAGGTTCGTTGAATGTTAGCGGAATTCTTTTATTTATTTTTACCCGTTCAATTTGTAAACAACGTAAAAATAAATAATTAGTATTTTAATTGCTATCATAATTTTAAGTGCGTATTCATGTGTTTTCTGTTTCGTGCATATTTATTATGCACTTTAATTTAAAAAATTGCTCTTAAAAGAATAGCATCTTTTAAGCACGCACATCTTTATATATATTTTAAATAAATAAATGTATTATCTCGAAGTGACTTTGTTAAAAGTAATATTAAAATTTATATTTGCGATTTCTGTTAGTTAGATTTTAAACCTTTAGAAATTATATTTATTTCAACAATTAATTTTGATCTCAAGCATTCATACTGTAGCAATTTCAAAATTAAACGACTGAATTACTTTATTTTTAATATTTATTAAACGTTGTTATACATGACAATGCAAATGAATACAGTCTGCAGATCCATAATAATACAAGAAAAAGATATGTAACTAATTGTTTAGGTAATAAATATAAACATTGCATTAGACTGTGTATAGAACAGTTATAATTGTTCATTTTCTCTTTTTACATCTCAAAATTCTCGTCGTAATTCATATTATTTCATTAATAAATGACGCGAATAAATTGTACAATTTATTTTGCATTTTTTAAGTAATTTGTAATTCTTGTAAGAGCAAAAAATAACAATATATATGTATGTATTCCTCACTTACATTGATAATTTGGCTTACATTGTTAATACATGTTTACGCTTTTGAGGATTACATGAATGTTGATATTTCTCAAAATTCATTAATGGTAATATACATTTAACTATATATATATATATATATATATTAGTAAATCTAATTGTAGCAGCATATTCTCATTTTAAGTATAAATTCGGAAACGTAAAAACTACGAGAGTTTTATTAAATTATTGAAATTATTCAAAATTCAATTTACAAGATATAATTGGATTTGTGATTACAAAAGTATCTGTATATTGCGCCTATGGATAAGTAACGGATTTTGGAAATCGGCGTACATCTTTCGCGCGAAGCATCTATAAATTATCCGGAACGAAGTATCTGGGACTCATGCACGTTCATACCTGATTAAACAGATATGAACGTGCATATTGTTTCTCTATTCCTTTTCTGTTTATTTAAATTGTGATCTTGTTTTTCTTTTACGCGTATAAACACGTCAATTCGGTATTTCCAATTCAAGCATAATCATAGGAAATTGAAAAACATCGAAACGTTGGCGAAATCGCTGGTGTTGTCGCGATAGCTACGAAACATCTGCGCGTATCCGAGGTCGCGTTCAGACATATATATATATATATAATATAATTTTTTTGGATGGAAATTGATTTTTCTGTCACGCCCGAGATACGAATAATAACTTCATATATTCGCGAACGAAGATGCAAGCCGATCTTGCATGCTGTGCTCGGCGAAAGTCGGAGGAAACTATAAACCTATGGTAGTCGCATGAATTACACGCGATAGGGAAATTGTATGGACCGACTGTCGTTTTCTACCTGAGAAAAGGTACCGTTTCATTTATCTTATATGACCAAACTTTTTTCAAGCTTATTGATTGGCTGTAAGATAAGAGAACTTAGACTAGAGAACTCGTCTATTCTTTAGCCACACAGTCAGCGCGCGATGAAAAATTTGTCCTTGAAAACGTAGGATTTTCAATGGTCTCGCAATTCGTCTCGCAATCCCGACGAAACTCGGATACGCAATTCCGGCGGGAAGGTGATCCTTAACGTAGCGACGTGAAGGAAAAAAAATTTAACCTATTTAGATAAGGTCGGATCTCTAACGAGTCTCGTCACGTTCGCGATTTTTCTTTTGGTTTTATCGATAAGGAGATGCTAGACGGTCAATCAATTAGCGCATCTTCCACGTGCCACGTGGCGGATTTCTTCTCCTTGGCGTGTCCGCGGCGAGATCGGAAGCTACCGTGTCTCTTCGGGCCCTCGCGATCTTTTTCCGATCGCGGCTAAGAACCGCGCTAAATTTACAAGTCAGCGTCGAGAGATCGCTATCGGATCCTCGCGGCGGAACTTCGGCGTCGTCGGGGACGTTCGCGGCGGCGGCGCGGCACGGCGATTTCCCGGAGTCTGTTCGGGCGCGCGAAATGACATAACTTCGCGCTGTACGACGCGCGAGAAGTTGCATACTTGCGCGTGCGGAAAGTTTAGAGACCCCTTCGGGATACATGTACGGACGGTCACGTGACACCGCATGCCTGCGGGCAGAAGACGGGGCGAGAGGGAGAGAGGGGGAAAGATCTAAGATGAGCAGGGTGTTTTTCCATCGGTTTGCGTGCATGGAAACTAAAGGGGGTAAGAGAAGACCGTCCACGTGCGGCTCGCGACTCTAAATTCGCGCAGCGAAAAGGGCAACTCGGCGGCGGGCGGACGGGCGGCGGCGTTCGGCGTTCGGAAGACAAGAGCGATAGTGGGCCGGTGTGCTATCGAATATCGCCCGCAACAACTCGCGTGCGGTGTGCGAGGAGGTGTAACGGGCCGCTTGGCTAGGCACGCGCTGGCCTCTCTCCACACGCAAAATGACGATCGTCCGCGCGCGCGGCAGCAGCGGCAGATCGGGCAGAGCGGGGACGGCGCAAAGGCGCGCGAGAAGACAGCCCGCCGAAAAACGTCGCGAGCCCTTCGTTCCACCGGCGGCAGCGGCGGCGGCGGTGGTCGTCGCCGCCGCCGCCGCCGCTGCTGCAGCCGGCAGTGGGGACCCTGCCGTCGAAAAATCGATTTCCCGTAGGGCATAAGGGCGCGCGAGCGACCGGGAGGGCGGCGGTGGGGGCGGGAGACACGTACGGAGACGAAATTCGGGAAAACCCGCAAGGGGGTGCGAAAGGGAGAGCGCCCCGGGGGAGCGATGGACCGATACGTCCGAAAAGAGCGGGTGTACGTATGTGTATACATGTGTATATATATATGTATGCGTGCCGTGCGCGCGCGAGAGCGAGGGAAATGAAGATGGAGAGAAAGAGAGAAATTGGTTTCTAGCCCGTTCCCGATGCGGCCGCGTGTGTGGGTGAGCGGCTAGCGTGCCGCGGTCGTCGTAGTAGGGGTGAGAGGAGAAATAATTAATGTGCGACCATTCCTCTCTCCGCGCGCGCCGCGCGTACTCCTCCCGTCCTCACCCCCGCCCGTGCTCCCGCGTTTGCCCTCCCTTCCCCCGCCGCCGTCTCCCCGTCTCGACCGACCTACCTACTCCGCGGGTCTCGTACCGCTACGCTTAGCTGCCATTGTGTCGGGGACGCCACTTCCGAGGCATCAAATTTAATTCTTCAATTGTGGAGAGAAAGAGAGAGAGAAAGAGAGAAAGAGGCGGAGAGAGAGCGAAAGAGAGTGTATGCGTGTGTGCACTCCGCCGAAAAAAAAAGCAACGCGCGACGCGAGTGATACGCCGGCGGTCCGGATACCGACGTGGCCCGTGTTGTTCACCACCACCACCACCACCACCACCGAGGACGACGTCGTCCTCGTCCTCGTCGCGGCGAGCAATCGCGTGCATCCCTCGACCTCGTTTTCTGAAAACTCGCTCCACACCGATTCGCGTCCTAGCGATTCTCTTTAAACTCTCGTGGAAGTTAGGTTAGGACAGTTACTTCCGCAGGTATTGGCCGATCGCGCCCGCCCCGTTCTCCCCCCTGTCTCTCTCTCTCTTTCTCACTCTCCCTTCCCCCGCTCTTTTCTCTTCGTGCCTGCACGCTAGTGGCGTCGTCTCCCGTCACGGATGTTCCTCGGTTTCGCGCGTCGTCGTACGGGATCTCTCGTCTCGTCGCCGTCGTCGTCGGTGCCGTTGGCCGCGTTCGACGTCCGCGCGTGTAGCGTCCGCGGTAACTCTCGCGTCCGTCACGCGGGTGTGTATGTGCGTGTGTGATCGGCCGATCGCCGGAGGATTTTCGGGGGGGATCCGCCGTCGGGCGCGTCGTCGCGTATCCGCGGGGACGGCGGCGGGCGCGTACTCGAGAATGCGCGCAGGAGAGATTCGGTAACCCAGTTGTATGCAAACGCGAGTAACGAGTAACGCGCCTGTGCGTAGGCGTGTGTGTGTGCATGCGTGCGTGTCGCCGCCGCCGCCGCCGCGTATAGCGTAGCGTAAGGCCGGTGTGTGTTTTCCGCGCGCGAGTCTACCGCACGCGGCGGAGACCAACGGCACCGCGCGAGATCAACGTCATCGTGGCTGCGTCTCCTCGCAACGCGCGTTTTCAAAGTGTAACACGATATCTTCTTTTTTTCCGTTTCTCCCCTTCTCCCGCGAATACAATGCCCCCCTCCCCCTCTCTCCCCTCGCCTCGTGTCGATCGACTTCACGCGTGTATTTGTGATTGCAGAGTGACCACGGTCGAAAGAATGGAGGCCATGGATGTGGACGGAGATTCGGTGGTGGATCTGAGCATCAGGTAAAAGTGCCGCGTGTCCGCGGCTCCCGTTACTACACTTGTTCTAATTAATTGTGAAATAAAGGAGGAGTAACAATAGCCTGCGTTTGTTCGTTCCCCGTGGTGATCTTACCTTAAATTGCATAATTTCGAATGTAAAAATAGAGGACGGTATATTATTCAATGGTAATTGATGATAATGCCGCCTTTTATCCAGGCAGGAGCTTCTTATCAGTATTTAGGTTCTTATCACCGTGTGTGATGGACGAAGAAGTAGGTTGTTGTTACTTCTTAGCATGACGCATGAATATACTTAAGAATAGTAGAATATTTTTTTTAGCCTCGCGTTTATGCTGCACGATAACAAATATTTATGCGACAGGTCTCCCCTAATTCTCGTAATACGTGATCTTTCAGCAGCAGTGGTAGGCGTAATTCCCCGTCCCTTTCTGTGAATTCCGGCGACATCCCGTTGGACTTGGGCATTCACTACTCCGCTAGTTCCAACTTGGAGAACAATATGCCAGAGGCACGCAATATACAGAACGCGGCTCGCGGTATTTTGGCTCCTAAACGATCCCACGGGGACGAACGTAAACCACGTCGTAATCTTAGACCTAGGATCGAAAGGAGCTATGCCGAGAGTCCTGACGAGCCTAGAATGAACGGATATCTGAATGGAAATGCATCGGACAGCGACGAAGGTTATTATTAATCTTTTTTCTTATTTTATTACAAAAAAAAGAGTATAATTTATGAATTTTTTACCCCAATAACGAATCGCGTCTCATTATGCTGAATGCTTAAGCAGGCAATGACATGCCGCCGCTGCTGCCAATCAAGGAACTGTCGTCCGACGAGCTGGCTGAACGCGAAAGAATGCTCAGAAAATGTAGAGAGGAGCTCAAATCGGAGGAAATGAAACTAGTGCTCTTGAAGAAGTTGCGTCAGTCACAGCAACTGAAGGAGAACATCGCGGCGGCGCCCAAGGTTCTCAGCAAATTACCACCGCCGATAACGACGCAGCAGGTGCCTCACAGGTAAAACTTGGCAATAATATCGCTCTCCGAGTTGTAACTTGGATATATTGTTGCGTTAAGTCGAAATAAACGTCGCTTTTCTCATCGCAGAGCCGGGAAAGCGCCCCCGCCGTTGCTTAAGGGACAGCCCGCGCCCAGCAGAAGTAGTAGTTTACACGCTCCCCCGGTTGGTATGGTACTAACTCCTACCGCTGGTAGAACTGCTCTTCCAAGCGCCGGCGGAATGCCCCCGAACATGGTGATACCTCAGCCACCTCATCCGAGAGGAAGACCAGCCAGCGTAGCGGCGGCGACCGTCTCGAGCTATCACGCGCCAACGGACAGAACGGAGAGGTCTACGAAGGATCCGACACCGACTCCCGCGCATCAAGTAAGTAAGGTATAACATCACACTTTTCTTCATCATTTCCGTTTAATAACCTTTACGTAGTTGTAACTGTAGTTTTACGTGAACGTTAAGAACAAGTCAATAAGGCCCTTGGAAAGCTCCTTTACTGAATAATTTTAAGAACTAACACTTTCACTGCTATAATCATTACTCGGGCGATCGCTACAATACGATGCATTACGAGCGATCGTTGTCGCGAACTGGCCCCGGCCGTGAAAGTGTTAAATAATTCTTTAATTATGAACAACGTATGTAATCGATTTATTGTGTTTTTCTAAACACAAAGCTGCTTGCTGGATCGCAAGAAAATAAAACCACCGCATCCTTAAGCACACCTGTGAATTCGGAACAGGTATATTTATACGTCGATCAATGTATAATGTTCTCTGTCTGTATTCTCTAAAGGCTGTTAATCTGTTTTGTTTTCCTTACATTGATTATGATATTTTAATTAAGCTTTTCTGTTTTTTATTTCTGCTTTTTTAACGATTCTTTATTTTGTTTTATGAATCACATACAGGAAAGTACTTGAGTCTTCATTAACGCATAAGTTGTAAAACGTGCAGCATTGTGCTAAACTTTTACTAACATATCTATTTTTTAATTGCACATTATATTATTCATATATATATAAAAAAAAGAAGAGAGAAATATTGCATAAAGAATACATTCTAATTTGCATGCAGCTATTAAATTTATACTTTGATATGTATCTATATATCATACAACACATATTCCCACGTACATGAAAATGAATTATCTAATTCCTTTAACCTTTATTTTATGTGTTTACTTTTCCCATTTATTTAAGCTGTTTGTCTTTTGTGTTACTGAGAGATTAACTGTATAAAGTAAAGGTTATGACGACAAACGATGTTTATTCTATATTTTCGATAATGTAGGAGAGAACAACGCGAGAGGAGACGCCTGCTCAACGTCAGGCAGCCGCCAAGATGGCCCTAAGAAAGCAGCTCGAGAAGACATTGTTACAAATACCACCGCCGAAACCGCCGCCTCCCGAGATGCACTTTGTGCCGAATCCCTCCAACACGGAATTCATATATCTGGTCGGTTTGGAACATGTGGTCGATTTTATAACGAAGGAACCGGCAGTACCGCCACCTCCGGAACCATTCGAGTGCTCACAATGTAAAACAGATTTCACGCCCGTGTGGAAATGGGAAAAACCTTTGCCTGGCGGTAAGAAGGATAGTCCTAGAGGCCAACATGCAACTTTCCAACGACCACCAGCGGGTCGCGATCCGAGGGTCATATGTGAGCATTGTGTAACGACTAATGTGAAGAAAGCGTTAAAAGCAGAGCACACTAACCGGTACGTTTTTATGTTCATATTAAAATATTAAAAATTTTCTTATTTTCTTTAAATCCTAATAATAAATTGTTATTACTAAATCTAAACTAATTTATTACTAAATCAATTTGTGTAAGACAGATATGTTCTTTATTATAATTTAGATAAAACGAATAATTTAGTATATTTTTGCATATGAAATGTAAAAGCTTAAATAACGTTATCCTCGCGTCTAATGGATTTTATATGGTGTTACAGATTAAAAACTGCTTTCGTAAAAGCGCTGCAGCAAGAACAAGAGATTGAGCAAAGGCTAGCGCAGACAGCATGTCCGAGTCCTGATCCTCCCGCTCCGAAACCAGTTCCTAAGGCAGCCACTCCTACACGTAGAGTGGCTACACCGCCTGCGCCTCCGCCGCAGGTACCACCGGCACCTACGTTGACGCCGACACCACCCGCGCCGAAGATGCAGGAGCATCCCCTGATGAAACTGGACGGGGGGAAGTTCAGTCCGCACGCAGCTGCTGCGGCAGCCTTGCAGCAACAATTGCTCAGAGGTGAGTGAAAAGATCCTTGAACACATCTTGACTGAAAACTAATCTTTTTTCATTCTTTGTCATACTCTACTCCCTTCTTTAGCTAATAATACTAAAAGTAGATAAATATTCTATTCAGGTTATAAAATAATGAATATTCTATTCATTCTCGATTATTATTGTTACAGAATTGGCGAAGAATCCAGTACCGGGTCTACCACCGCATCAACCTCTTCCTGCTCACATGATGCCGCATTTTACCTCGATACTGTATCCTTACCAATTAGCAATGGCTGCCAGTGGCAAAGGCCTCGTAGAGTTACAACGACAAGCGGCGGATCTTCAACGTCAATATCTGCTCGACATGATTCCGTCGCAGGCGTCCCAGGCGCAAGGCAATCAAGCACCGCCAAGAGCCCATCCACATAACTGGAAGACGTAACCGGACGCATTTAAAGGATGATGTAGTAGCAGCAAATGCGAATAAACAGTGAACGTGTAGCGGAAGAAATGGAAAGAAAAACTAAAAAAGGGGCAGTTATAAAGTGTGCAGTCATAATTTGGTGCACCTTACGCTGTCAACACTAGTGACTCAATTAAGGTGAAGCTCAACTTGAAATACATCGGAAGATTGACACCGATTAATATTGTATAAAGAATAATCGTTGTGAATATGTCAATTGACGTTTATGACTTTATTGTTATCTAAGGGGTAAAGGTTTTATTTCCGTCACTGAAAACACGCACTCTACGTACGTATGAGTTGGGACATAGAATTTTGTGTCACGTCTAAATAATTCGTTGTTTAGTGGAGACCAATCGAACTCTCTCCCGGAATTGGAAATGTGTCGTTCATTTCCTTTTTTCCCGATCTTTCCTCGTACATGTATGCGTTATTATTTCGTTAACGTGTCGTTAACATTGTCCACTGAACAACTGATATATAAACATAATAATTAATTTAAGTGTATCGACAAGCATATAGTAACATTGAATGCAATTGCTTGAATTATGAACACCGAGTTGCCTAACTAGGCGCGAGTGGAGCGATCACCTCGCTTTTTCTATAACTATTTTTGTTCTTTATCTGTATGATATCCTATGTCCTCTTTTTATTATTATATAATGTCATTATTAGCAAAGTTGTATTATCTATTTGTCCAAGATTTTGTTGTTTTCTTCTTCGTCTTTTTTTCTTGGTCTGTCGTTTATTCGCAAGGATTATCTGACGTGGTGAAAAGCAAAGTAAAAATGCTCGCTCGCTCGCATGATAATATCATAAGTTAGACAACTCTGTTATACAACATAATATAAAGAACCAAATAGACATTTACAAGGCACTAAATAAATCAATAATAAGTGTAAAATGACTGCAAATCGGATTATTAACAATAATAGGGATAATCACGAGAGGGAAGGCACGAGTGTAAGACGAGGTAAACGAAAGTTGATGGAAAGGATCTTTTTCGGCCCTTAGATAGTTAAGACGATTTTTGCCGCTGTTTCCAACGAGTTTTTGCGATCATCGGCAGTACCTGTAATATGTGTATATTTCATTATTTTCTCCGAACTGTATTTTTAAGACGAGTTTAACGCAAGATAGAGCTGTAGCTACATACGAGGAAAAAGAAAAAAAAAACCTTTGTAAGAAAACGCGTGCGTGAGTGAAGATAAGCCAGCACATGTATAGCAATCTTTTTCTCTCTCGACATACGGAGGTACGCATCGGCGAGTTTCTAATGGAAAGGGGCACGAATGTTGTTCGCACAAAATATGATTTTCTTGTGCGACACTTAAGTCGTACGTTAAGATATACGGGCTCGCGCGAAGTATGCACTTGGGCGATGTGTGTGACACACGACTTAAAACTTGGACAGTTCTTGTACGTTAAAAAAACGAGACTCACACAAACGAATCTGTAATGGTAATCGGGACTCGAGTTAACGCAGCGCGATTGATTTTCATGTCACATTCGATGTAAAAGTATTTAAAGAAACTTACTAGAGGAGATACGTAATCGAGATTTTTGCGAATTGTTACAACACGGCGACCGCCGGATTTTTACGACGTCCTCTACGAGTCTGCACTTGAACGAGTTAAAAAAAAAAAGTATCCGGCACTTGTCCCCAGTAATACCAGCCCTTCCTACCCTCCCCGGTCCTACCTTCCCCCTTCCTCCTCCACTAATAGTCTGATTTAATTAATTCTGGGCTAACCGATCTTGGTCTCATACATTTCCGAATCAATTAAATATATAGTACTATAGTCTTGATATTTCTCGGTATATGATACAACTTAATAAACTAAAATAGCGCATAATCATCTCTCTTTGTACTACGTGATAGATTTTGAACTCGTACTTGATATACATGTACACCATAATAAGTCTACGATCGCATAATAGATCAAGATCTGTGTTTTTTGTGTAAGAAAAAACGTAATAATATGTCGTCAACTAATTATCATCGGGGCACTACCGTCGTCGTCGTCGTCGTTGTCGTCGTTATCCTAAGATGAGATCCGGGAGCGAAACAGAATGACAACGTGAAGGAGGAGAGATTCTTAAAAGCTTGAACGTACTTCCCCGAGAAAATCGAGCAATATTTTGTATAATTTTGATAATTAAAGACTATTTCCAAGTTGTTTATGTTGAACAATTGTTCTTTAAATGAGCAGCAGTTAAAATTAGAAATTATAATCTTTCACTGCTTATTAATTAATTTGTTCAATTGATTAAATTATTGATTCACATAATTTAAGAATATGGGAAGGAATTTGGATGCGATTTTCGTGGAACTTAAAACTACTTGGAAATAAGCTTATCCAATTCCACAATCGCTTACGATATGTTATAATCTCAAACGAAGGAATCAATGTAAGAATTTACATTTCAATTTATTTTCCGATCTAAACAAATGATAAAAGATATCTTATTTCTCTTTATAAGATTAATATAATTGGCGCGAAGATGTGCCTGATGTATGACTCTCGGAATTTACGCCAATTCGATGAGAAGCAAATTGTCGTCACCATTATTATTATAATCATCATTATCATCTGCAAACAGACTAACCGCATATGGTAATCATATCGCGTTTCGTTTCTCACAAACAAAAAGAATACGTTTCTTTCTATTTTTCTTTTCTAGTCTTGTCTCTCTTTATTCTCTGTGTGGTGCTGTTAGCAGTTAAACACTTTCAAAGTGCGAGAGAATTTTATATCCTAAAAAAAAAAAGGGAACTCTCTTTTCGCTACACGACAGAAACGAGGGATGGCGAATATTTAGCAGAACTAGAATTCTAAGGCATTTGCAAAATACAAGAAAAAGAAAGAAAGAAAATACGGATTGACTCCGCTCGTTTCACGGGGACACAAACATTTCACGACTATGAATATTGAGCCGTTTAAGACTGCGTGACGTGCGCACATTTTTTATTTTGTCAAGAAAACAAAATTGCGAAATTCGTACACCGATTTTGGAACATCTGTCCGAATGAAAAGCGTTGTCCCCACGATTTATAGAATTAGTGGATAAATAAAGATTACCGAATACTCTGGAAAACTATACGAATAAAGCTTACCAATGATTGTATTAAAAGGTGATATTTATTTATCTTTTGTAATATTTTCGTTTCTGTTTTTTTTTTTTTTTTGGATTAACGCATCTGCGAGATTTCCGATAGTATTGGTAATCATATATGTTTATATCGACGAATCCAAGATTATGTGTGTTCTGTTATATAATAATTTCTTAATTATTCGATGTCTTGCCAAGGATAAAAAAAATAAAATGCTGGTGGTATATGAATCTATGTATTCGCAAATTTATAATCGCATGACTATTAATTTATACAAAATCTCAATCTGTAAAACCAACTGAAAAAACCCAAAGATTTTCAATTTTGTAGAAATCAGATTTCTTTGAAAGGAGATTTATAAAATATGTAATCACATAATAGTCGAGATTCAGGCTAAGAGAATTAAATAATAAGTTATAGGGTAATAAGTATAAATTCGCAGAAGCGTTCTCCTTAATATACATCCAACTATACTTTTACAAATTTTAATTACAATTTTAGTTCCTGTCTATAAATTCGAGGAATCGAAACAATTTCTGTCTCTAAGTAACAATATTTTGCAACAGTATTTTGTAATACCATTGTACAAATAATATAAATGTCTGATTGTAGATTCGTCATTTTAACGATAATCGAGATTCAGGTACAATCGGTTGCAGGACGAAAAATCTTTGTTCGGACAAAGTTGGGGCCCAGAAGTAATCAGGTTGGACCAGTTTAACGGCTTCGAGGGTGAACGCTATATTTAGAGGCATGGCGGTAAAAACTTCGGGTTGTGCAACTTGCGATACGATTAAGTTAAATGTCTCGCGTCTCCCCGATCTCGTTAGTGGCGTTCGGTCAGAGCGTCTACGATGCAAAACAATTTGATCGCGAAGAGAGGACAAGTCGAATGCGCTTCCGTTCACAGGATCGTCGATGATCGTCATGGTAAGCCAACTATCACAGTTGAGACATCGTCGAGCCGGGAGAGATCTCGGCGCCTAATTCAGTTTCTTCTCGTTATACTGCGTCAGGCATTTCTTGAAGTGCTTGGCGCAGAAGGGATACAACGTCGGGTGATCGCATGTCCTGCAAGCCGCCGCGAGATGAGAGCAGCATCTCAGGCTTTCACGGCAACAGGAGGCCCACAAGTCGGGTCCGGCGGCGGCGCAATCGTAACAGAAACAGTCCCCTGCAATTCACATTGACATATCATATTGACACGTAATTTAAATGTCAATGATTTACCAATATAACGATTTCCCTTTAAAATTTCCCATAAACACTTCCTCGATTTCACTTGCGTCGACATCTTTTATTTCCGACCATTCAAACGCCGCGATAAGCAGCTTCCGCGTTTCAGCGAGGATGATTAAACAAACGGCTATACCGGATTATGTTTCACCGTTGCCAGCGCGATAAAATCTGGTTGTAAGGAAATGCGTTCCGGATCACCATTTTCTAAACGTTAATAAAATAAAATAAAGTTTAATTAGAGATTAATATTTTTTAGTACTTTTTGGAGAGCGTTTCATCGACAATATTTTAGAAATGTTACATATATGTATAAGGAATTTTGCATTAATAGATACTTTATAATTGATGATACTCGAAGCATAGATAATGAAGCAGATTAATTTATTCGTATTAATAGATATTTATAATTGATGATACTCGAAGCATAGATAATGAAGCAGATTAATTTGCTCAAAATAGATTATTTTTATTACTTTAGAAGCAGTTCGTGTTGTATGTATGTTCATTTTCTCATAATTTTTAGGACGACGTTTAAATTTAAAACCTGTTTCGCATTCAGTTGTGCAATTAAAAAAATGTACGAATGATTTGCCTTCCGATGCTCTCACTGTATTACTTTCTCTTATCCGTTTGTATATTTCGTCTTACATATGTCCGTATAACGCAATTGCAGTAAACCCGTGACGTAAAGACGAAGGCGTATATAAACCGCACGGATTTTATTGCGATGAATGTAGGATAATTAGATGAAAAAAATTATACGGGTTTTAAAAATTTTCCGACCGAGATAGCGCACGTACGCTTGTTTCTTTACTCGAAAACTGGTTGTATACGACAATCAGGACACACATTCGCGGCAGTGACATTTACGAGATATACATATATATTATGCTGTTTCTCAATCGCGCAATTATTATGATTTGAGAACAAACTTTTAATTTGTCGACTGAAATTATCCGGAAATACGCGTTTGATGGCAAAAAGCTCACGTTATTCAATGTCAGGTTGATTTCGGTTACATTCAGTGTAACTTGTACATAAAATTAACCTACATTGAAAGAGCGGTTTTACTGAGGTATCTGAAAAATTTAGCTATATAGATACGGATCTAAAAATAATTTTTTGGACCATCTAAATAATTATTTTAGACGCTCGAGCAGGTTGCTTATAGGATGTCGAAACTTTTTCGCAACATGATCATGCTTGAACGATCTCAATCTTAATTATTTTAATAGACTAACATATAATTATTCTCATATCTATAAGCTAATTTTTAGATATTTTTAGCAAAATCGTTCTCTTTCCATCTAACTAAAGTAATATTTTATAAAAATTATTACTAGACTATTAAAATCCTGCCCGATGACTGAAATGTAGCAGTAATCTCTTTGATGTATTTTGAAATATTTTTGGTCGCGCAAAAGTGTTTTCGCTCTTGCAATATCTGATCCTTGAGAATCACTCTGCCATACTTTGCGTGCACTCTGATGTATGTACATACATGTATATTACTCGAAAGCGCCTTGCACGTAACATGTGTCACCTAGTTAAAGCAATTAGACTTTCTCAAGCACTGATGACAAAATGCGAAAAGTATTCCGCGAGGATCCGCGCGATGCGTTTGAACATTCGTCCGCGCTCTAACATTTCAAACAACGCCTCGATTATCGCTTTCCGACGTTACGTGAAATCTCGTGAGCACGTAATAATACGACTGCCGTGAGCTGAATTTTCCTCGATTCGAATTCATTACATAGAGAAAGGTGCGATGCGCGCGATGCAGACCTAAAAACGCGGCTGCGGCGCTCTCCTTTCTGTGATGTCACGCGACCGTATTATTATCTCGGAGACGGCTAAATAAATTCATAATCCGGAGATAAATTCAAATCCCGAATCGAGGGATAAATTTTAATTCCATCCGCTTCACTCGAGTCTACTTAATTTGTTGCGAAATCAGATAACGCTCTAATGTTTAATGAATATCCCCAGTTATTTTTCAGAGCAGTCGCACCGGGATGCGAGGCGAGGCGTTAACGCCGCGCCGCGCGCGGCATTAAACACTGCGTCGGCGAACATAGTCAGTCATCTGGGAGCGGCTATTGTCAAGGTCAGAATCTCTATTGTCAAAGAGCGAATAGCGATGTTTTTTTCTTTTTTCCGTAATAGCGAGGAAGCTCGCTGCAACGGTATGTGGATCGCATTGCGGTCAGACGTACACAGCCGAGCCCGGCGACGACGACGCCGCGACGCGGCTACGCGGATTTTACCTCGAGGACAGTCAACCGATCGTCGAGCCTCCGCCCTTCGGCACTCCAGGCCCTCCTCGCCCATGGGACAGCTCGTGAACGACGCCTCGATAGTGTTCTCGCCAAGTATCGCGTCGATCTGAAATTTAATTTCGTCATCATATCGCTACCTGATGAGCGTATGGAATTCCGTCGCGAACACTCGCCGCCGTTGCGAAACTCATTTCGACGGCAAATGTTAGTCATTGCGTCAATTAACTCGCGACGTCCGTCGGATTTTTTTTTTTTTTAGAAATTCTTTATCGCGTTGCGCTCCCACAGCCGCTGATGGAAAGTTCTCCCTCGAGTGCAGCCTCGAGAAAGTTTGTTTTTAATCGTTCGCTTTAGTGGCTCGAAAACCACTGTTCCGGCATTGTCTCGCGAAAGATCTATAATTAATTAACGATTAAAACTTAAAAACTGAGATTAGAAAATGATTTAAGATCGGCAGAAAAATTTGAATTTGCGCTTAGAGAAAGACACCCTGTGCGCCGTGCACGTATATAAGGAGGGCTTAACCCATTGCGAGGCACATTTGTTATTACGGGCGACGTAATAGAACGCACCGGTGATTATTTCTCCTCGTATGCCGCGCGCGTTTATTCCTCATGCGACGACGTTGCATCACGAGCGAGAGACACGATTTGTTTGGAATTATAAATTTGACTCGCGGGAGAGGGACCGCGGCAAAAACTGGACGGCCGTTTCATCAAGGTATCGAGATTTTCATTTTCGGATCTCACGTGACACAGATGCACTCGTGATTCTACCTTAAATTTTGTAAAATTCCGACAGAGTCAAACTGCCAAAAGTGGCACTTCGGTCGTCTCGACCTGTTTTGGCTCACAATGATTTTGGTACCAGATTTTTAACGCAAAATTTTGTTGGAAACGAGAGTTTGCGCAGCACGACCTCGAAAAATGAGAAAAATGACAATAATAATATTAATAATTATTAATTATATTTTTAAATAACTAATGCGAAATAACTAAATCGAGTTCGACGTCCGCGCCGGCTTACCCGCTTGAACGCGCCCGGTTTGGAGAACATCTTCACCAGTTTCGCCAACGCGTTTTCCGCCTGGACATGCTCCGCGACGTTGGTGACGTTCGTGGCGCAGTGGGTTTCGCGCGGCGGAAGAACCGCCAACAAGCCGAAGAGGAACGCGAGCACGCACCGGCCGGAGAACATTGTGCGTAAAATAAAAAAAAAATTGAAAAAGAGATAAAGATCGCCGAGCTCTCGCGCGTTCGATCCCGCGCGATTCGAAACAGGCGACTGCGATGATCAGCTGGCGGCCGGGAACTCTTGCGCTTGCTGAGTACCTGGTGGGGATATCCCACATCGACGTGGAAAAGCATCGCCTCGTAACGCGGAATTTATTCGGTCTATGAAAACAAGAACGCCTTATGTCCGACCGCGTAATGTAGGCGGACTGCAAATACAATTTAATCCCGTATTTTCTTAATTATTATGCAGTTATTCCCAGATAGCACAGAGAGTTTATAAAGAATTCAGTCGTATTTCATCAATTCTGAATATTAATTTTCAAAAATTATTGTAAAAAGAATTATTTTTCTACAAGTTCTGAAAAAGATTTCTTTTTGCACCTAAAAATGAAACTCAGAATTGATGATATACGATTGAATCATCTTTTTGAACTTTCTATGCTATCTTGTACAATTTCCTGCACAACGTTTGTCGATGATTACATGAAGCTTTCGACATGATAAAAAATATATAAAATGATTTTTATAAATCAAGAGGCTGAACGACTGAGCTACGTACGACTGAGTTAATTGAACTAATACTGCTGTACGCACTCCAAGTAATTAGCACGCGTATTAATCCACTTGTTTTATACATATTTCTTAAACATATCTAATGTTTTATAACATTAAAGTTTAAAATATACATATTAACATTAACGAGTATTACTTTGGGATAGCTCGATTAAAAAAAATTTTTTTAAATAATAAAAATAAGAATGCAGATCAAGAAGGAAAAAAATTGAAGATGTTTCTGTTCGATAGTGATAAGATATATCAAGATGTAAAAGAGAGTCTCTCTCTACACACACACATACACATACACACACTATATATATATATATATAATATATATAGGTATATAATTGCATTTTATCTCAAAAAATCTTTTAGAGGAAAAAATAAAGCTATATAATTAACACGCAGTTGCGTTTCGTTTCAATAATAGATTAGCGGAAAGCCATTGTAGTGGCGCTTAGTAATTAATCAAAAAGATAAATGTTTTAAAAATTTTAATATTACAAACCATTTAATATAATATATATGAATCTCGCAGATGTGTAATAAGACTAGATAATTTAACATCCGAAACGTCGAGCCGATATTTGGAAAGACCATTTAAATTTTTTTAGATAATTTAGAAGATTCTAGCCTAATTTATTGACTAAAATCATACAAGTTCATGCGAGTTCGGTTAGACGCACTATACATACTTCCTCTTTCATGTATGACGAATGTGTATGACATGTATATGTATATGTATATGTAATCTCCTCCATCTGTTTACGGTGAGCAGCGTCCTCATTCTGCTGCTAGGCGCATCACTTCAGTCACTGGGGAGAGAACTGTAGAGGCGGTAGAGTTCGTCTGGCATCGTTTGTGTGGTGAAATGTTAAAATGGCGTCTTCTCAGGACGCTTGGTATCTCTCGTTGCTCGGCCTGGCCGAGAATTTCCGCACGTCGAACCCGCCCAACATCAAGTCGTGCATCCAGTGTCTGCAGGCGGTCTTCTATTTCAAGCCGCCGCAGCGCGTCGAGGCGCGCACTCATCTACAGCTCGGCAACATCCTGCTCACGCACACGAAAAACATCGATTTGGCGCGACAACACCTAGATCAAGCGGTCAGTCTTCCGTTCACGTTCCGCATCTACCGCGTCGATTACGAGCGACACCGCCGCCTCTTTCTTACTCCTCGCTCCGTTTCCACATCCCCGCGATTCGCGCGATTCTGCACGCCCGCCTGTCCTAACCTCTCCGCGCGCGATGACAACAAATATGACGTCAAGCTTGTGTCAAACTGCGCGCGATTCGGGACGATTCGCGTCCTTTGATCTTGGTCGAAAACACCGCTCCGCCGACGAATTGGCTCGAGCGGTGAGCGAACGCTAACCCGTACGTCCGTTCGTTCTATTCGCAAATCACTACGAACAGCTAATTTCGAATTTCGAACTGCTTCTTGAATCGCGCATAATCTGGCGCAAGCTTCAAACGTCACGTCAATTCACGGAGCTGCGTTAAGCGTCGTACAACTGGACGATTTAAGAAAATTGATCAGTCGTATTTCCATTTCCACCAATGAAGATTAACGTTAATCTCGGTTTAACCTACTCTTCATCCATTTTCAATTCTCAGAACTGGAAAAAGATGAAGAGAAAGTTGAACCGAGATTCACTGCATAGAGATATGTAAGATTATTGCTTTACATTTTTCTATGTGCCACGTGCTTAATCGATTGTTATTGATCAATTTTCTTAAATCTTGATTGTAGACGCTTGAATATTCGATCGGAGCTTTCATCGTCTTCGACGATATTTGTAATGACTCTTGGTTTTATTCCCTTTAGTGGCGGCTGAGTCAGAATATAAATACATTCGACGACGTGAAGTTCGAAGCAGCTAGCATCGTCGCGGATCTGTACGAGCAACAGTTGCAGCCGAACTTGAGCAAACCGATTTTGAGGAAGGCGATAGAACTGTCTCAGCACAATGTCTACTGGCATTGCAGGCTTATCTTTCAACTTGCGGTAAGGCTTAACAAGCTGAATTCTTTGCATCACGGAGAAATAACTACGTAACAACAGGTACTCGACTGACGACTTTTGGATTGCAGCAAATTCATGCTTCGGAGAAGGACTTTGTCGCAGCGAGTAGCTTACTTGCAGTTGGCGTTGATTACTCCCACATAAGTAACGCCGGTTATACCAGAGTTCTCTTTCTTCTAAGCCGATGTATGCTGCTGTTGATAGATAAGAAGTTCACCGAGGTGCATCCTCTTTTAAATTCAGCGAACCATCACATAGAGAATTGGCAGGGTAACTCGTATCAGAAGGAGTATCTGAAGGTGTACTTTCTAGTTCTTCAAGTGTGTCACTATCTTATGGCAGGCCAGGTGAGGAATAGTTATAGGTGTTGCAATTTACAAAAAAAAAATTGTATAGGCCATTCTGTTCTAATATTATCTTTCCGTATTATTGAAACAGGTGAAAAGCGTGAAACCATGTTTGAAATCATTGCAACAAAGTATACAGACGATAATGTCACCTAGCTGGCCGACAGACGACGTGGTGGTCACGGGCTCCAATATCGGAGATATGTTTATATGGATGCCGAAGGATCATCTATACGTCTTGGTCTATTTAGTAACCGTTATGCATTCTATGCAAGCCGGATACATGGATAAAGCGCAGAAATATACCGATAAAGCGCTTAGTCAAATTGAAAAACTGAAAAGTAAGTATATGCACGACGTTTTAATTAATTTAAGTAAGTTTAATGTTCTCGAAATGGTTTACACCAATTCATCTTGTATTCCCTCACACAAATCTTTAATTTTCCAATGAATCTCTTGAAAATGGAGGCATATGCGGGATGAAAGAGAATCGGGATCCGCCGAACTATGAGTTGGCCGCTCTCTCATGGAGCCACGTGTCATCCCGCATTACTTCTTATTTTCTTACATTGATTTAATATCCAACGACATTGAATTCTTTATTGTTACTGTTTACAGTTATCGATAATAAACCTATCCTGTCCGTGTTTCAATTAATGCTCTTGGAGCACATAATCATGTGCCGGCTTGTAATGGGAAACAAAAGCGTGGCCCTTACGGAAATTTCTCAAGCCTGCCAGCTCTGCAGGCGGCAGCCTAGGTTACTTCAAGGCCATAGACCACAATTACATGTATTACTAGGTTTATATGCAATGTCTATGAATTGTATGGAAGCTGCGGAGGCACAGTTCACCGCTGCACTCAGAGTAAGAAAATGAAATTGTTTTATCATATATTATAATTTAAGATCTTTTTATGTTTCTGATCTATATTGTATATGCTTTTTTATAAGTGTTTTAAACATTTTTTGTATTTTTATTCTGACTAAATTTCGCACGCAAATGTAATGTTAATTCTTGTTATAACGAGAGGGCAGAGATTAAAAAATATTATTTAATTTTTTTTCAGACGTCACAAGAGAGGGAACTCTGGACATTCGCGAATTTGAACCTAGCGATAGTATATCTCAGATCGAAAAAGGAAACCGAGCTGGGGGTATTATTAGAAAGGATAAATCCAGAATCTCTACCGTCGCAGTCTCATTCACTAAGGGCAGCTGCATATTACGTACAAGGACTCCAAGCTTTCTTCGGTGCTAGATACAATGAAGCAAAGTATGTAACATTTTTTCAAATATTTATTCTCATATCCTAATAAATGCATGAAACTTGTAAGTTTAATTTCTCGAAACAGTAAAAAGATGAAAGATAGAACAGTCTGATTCTCAGTTAATAATATTAAAAAAAAGCTTAACAACGTGCGATATAATTCGAATGCATCGATGTAAATGTGCAAATATGATTTTTTAGGCGATATCTTAGGGAAACCTTAAAAATGGCTAATTCAGAAGACTTGAATAGACTCACTTCCTGTAGTCTTGTGCTTTTGGGACATATATTCCTTTCGTTGGGAAATAGTAGAGAGTCAATGAATATGGTCACACCTGCGATGCAATTAGCTTCTAAAATACCTGATGTACATGTACAACTGTGGGCTACTGCCATTTTAAAAGGTATGTATACATTGAAAGTAGTAATTTTTCGATTTAACTGTGCACTATATAATTGAAATATTGCAGATTTGTACAGAATTTGTGGCGACCCTACTCACGAGGCCGAGGCGTATCAAATGCACTGCACATTCTCTCAAACCCTCTTGAAGGACCATTTTCAGAGTACTCAAATAAGCGAGCACTCGCTCATTCATTGGATAGACGGTCCGGTGCCTGCGTTGTCAACCAATCCACCACCATCTACGTCGCAAGCAATTCTCTAATGGCATAAAAGATATTTAGGTGTGTCCTTACTTAAATTGTACAGAACTGTCTGAAAACCATGTATATTTGTACTAATTATTCGCATTGAGTTGTAAAATGAAGTTGGGTTCAGCCTCATCCAGTCTCAGATATTAAAAGGACTATGATGTTTCAGAAAATCGGATTTAATTGCGAAACAACGCGGAAAAATAGGATTAATGGATATTTGATATATCCAAACTTTTTTAATACGTGAGATCTGCAGAGAATATGGCAACTAGTTGTAACAGAGCTTGATAAGCAGTTTGTAATATTGTTTGAAGCATCGAAATTTTTCACGGCAGGGACTGACTATATATTTAGACCATTGATATTTTGTTTATTTGTTTATCTGTGGATCATTTTTTGTATGGAAGTACACAAGAGAATGAGGGACAGATGCTTAAATCATCGTAATGCAGAACAGAGACGCGTTTTTTAGAATTGTATAAATCGTTCTGCCGCACAATGCGTTTAGACAAGAAGATTTGTATTGCACATATAGAAAATAGATCGGAATACAGAATAAAGGTTTTAATTTTTGTTTGTAAATCTTGTCGGCTGTACTTTTCTGATTAAATGTGACTTCGGAAATCTTTTTATAACTCCACTATCTTCATCACACGGAATAAAAAAATATTAATAAATTTTTTAACCAAACAATTACATATATTAGAACATTTTAAATTTGCAATTTCAATATTATGATACAGATAAAATTTTGTTTAGAAAAAACAGAATTGATCTTCGAAATGTTAAAGCGTAAAGAAGATGGGGAACAAGTATCAAAATAGATATTAAATTTTTGTATATACTTTTTGGATTACAATAAAAACCAATCGAAGTAATTAACTTTCAGCAACGTTTAACAAATTGTCCATACGTCCAGTGGATTATCGAAATGATTTTTAGTTCTTTTTTTAATGGTTTTTTTTTTAATGACCAAAGTAAACATTAATAATTTGGCTGTGGCACAACAGAATAATAACGATTCATTAAGCGGTATAACGAAATAAAAGAATGATAGGTACGAAACTTTGCAAGTCGGTTAAAAAGAGGCAAATTCTTTACCTATTACATGTACAAGATGTTTCGGTATATATACATGTATTTTTATTAAAATGATATATGTATGTATTGTATGAGTATATAATAAAACTGTAATTGTTATATATTAGTATTATAGTTACAGTAATAAATAAAAAAAGGGGCCTTAGAACATGGTAACTTAAACAGCAAAGAACTTGTGTGTAAAATTCTTTACTTTGTTTAAATTATTCTAAATATATTTTTTCCACATTTTCTGTATATTAAAAGAAATAAAAAGTACATGCAAATAGTAGAATAGAGAATGTAATAAAACAAGTTTGTACAAATATTTCCTTAACATAATACAATACAGTACAAGCTTCATTTATTGTAGCACGTTTTATGTGTGTATATATATGTATAAAGCAGTATTTAAAAAATATAGATTTTACTGCATAGACTATTAATATAACATAATTTTATGATTATTCTAATATTGCTATCTTCCGGAAAAAATAAATTTAAAATATAAATTGGTAATAAAGAGAAAAAGAAATAGAGAAGACAATTTTTTGACAAGATAAAATTAATAAAGTTTTTCACAACACATTGCATCCAAATTTAATTATGTATAAAAAGTTTTTTTGCGCCCCTTTTTTTGTATTATAGTATGTTAAAAAGAAATCGAAATTTTTTTTCATTCTCACACAATTAATTGTGTGACAAAGTGTATATATATATTTGATTATATATTTAATAAAAATAAAGATGAAAATATTAAACAATCTTCTATGTATCTTATGTAGAACATTTTTGAACATATTTTCAATTTTACAGTTACTTATATAGATATATATTTTAGTAAACTACGTTTTCATCACAGCTAATATATAATGATGCAGAATATGTTAGTTTTATATATTTCTTTTTTTAAATATGCGTACGAAGTGAACAAAACAGATTTATGGTAATAAAAAAAATTTTATTTTTGAAATGTGATTTATTTCGTCAATCACATTTTCGAATAACGTTCAACTCCTCTAATTACTTAATTATATATCAATTATTTTACAATTTTATGATAATTTATACATTTATTACTATAGACGTCAGGTACATTACTTTCTGTACCAAACTTGTGTGGTTTGCATACGTTTAATCTTTTTCTGCAACTGAAGAACACCGTACAATAATGCTTCAGCTGTTGGGGGACAACCTGCAATATTGAAGCATATAATAACGTTGTATACATAAAATAAAAAAATACAAATAATTGCAAATTTACCAGGCACGTAAATGTCCACAGGTATTATCCTGTCGCAACCTCTGACCACAGAATAGCTATAATGATAATATCCGCCTCCGTTCGCGCAGCTTCCCATGGAGATGACCCATCGGGGCTCAGGCATCTGATCGTAGATCTTCCTCAAGGCAGGTGCCATCTTATTCGTTAAAGTGCCGGCGACGATGATGACATCCGACTGTCGGGGCGAGGCGCGGAACACCACGCCGAATCTGTCCATGTCGTATCTAGGCGCGGCGATGTGCATCATCTCCACGGCGCAGCAGGCTAAACCGAAGGTCATCGGCCACAGCGATCCTTTGCGTCCACAGTTGAGTATGTCGTCCATTCGGGCCAGGGCGTACTCTGCCATGTTACTGGGCTGTTGGAACGGGCTGTACGGCTCGACCTTCTGTTTCTCCGGCAGCGGCGCCTTCGCCTCCTGCACGGACGACTCCGTGGCCTGCTTGGCCATGTGTTTAGTCTGAACCTTCAATGTAGCAGCAGCAGCAGCGGGTCCCGACGCCGCTACATTATTACGCGCCAGGGACACCAGTCCCTGAGGGACGTTATCTACAAAAAAGAAGAAAGATATAAACAAGTCATTACGAATGATAATAAATATCAATAGCCAGGTTGCGTTTGAGAGGTTATGACAGCGTTTATTATTTTTAATCGGTCGAACGTTTCGGAATGGGAACTGGTACAGCTGGTGCGAGCAAGTAGACGCACGTCGAGCGTGACGTATGTCAGAATGCAATCTTATGCAATAGCGCGGCATCAAAACGGAAAGTACGCAAGAAGTGCGAAATTTGCTCCGGGACAACATCGATCGTCCGCGGTCCAGATGCACGGCGGCATCTCACCCGACGTGGGATTAAAATACGCGTTATGCCTGAACGGTGCGTCAGGATCGAGCATCGTGACGTTCATTTAACGGCAATCGGCATAATTCACGGTGATATAACTCACGTGTAATAGAACGAAACATTTTCGACCTCACGTCACGGACTTGCTGCTACATCGCAGGTTATGCGGGCGCATGCGCCGGTTTACGATTGAGAGACATGCGATTTAAATACCTACTACGCATTTGTGAAAATTGAGATCATATTGAGATCTCATGGAATTCAATCAGTTAGGATAAAGGGAGAAAAAAATCTTTCTCTCCGTTAATACCGGAATTTTAATTAGTGCGATTTTTTATTTGATGATATTTCCTGCAATTTGTGCTGCATTTCGTGGGCTCGGTTGGACTATTTTATTTTGAACGATACGCATATATATTTAGAAACATTGAATATATGTATATATAATTTTACATAATATATATTTTTACGAAATTAATAATTTCTCCATTTGCGTAATTTTGGTTAACCAACTATATGCAGAGAGAAACCTCAGAGAGGACATAATTACGGTCTTTACCTCAAAATGCTCTATATATGTGTACCCACGGTGCAGAAAAGTAATGTTGCTATGTAGTTTACATCCACTTCTGCAGGGGGTGTTAGTGCACGAGGGCATTTTGAGGTAAACAGGCAAAAGGCCGACTCGCGTGGTATCGCAATGTGATCGGACCAAAGTTGCCGGAATCTTCGAATATTCCGTAGCCATTAATTATAACGAAATGTAATGGACATATACGCATGGACATTCGGCTCTGGGACGAAATGATACATAACGTTCGTTGGTAAGCAAATAAATGTATTAAATCTGCATTTACTTTTTTACAACAATATCTAACTGTCGCAATAATATGTAGGTATAAATATACGACATTCGTACATTGACAATCCATTAGAATGTGTACAAGTCTTAGATTTATTTGACGGAATATCTATCGCGCGAATAGTTTTATATTTTCGAGCAAATAGCTAGTATCACGAATATCTATCTTTAATATTAATACGCCTTATATTCTGACGTGTTACGCAAAATAATAACCGTCACAAAAGGCAGACGTATAATATATCTGTTGCTTGAAATGCGGAAAATGCATGAACATGAAATTAAAAGCAGAATTCATTATAGCAGAACGCATATAGTGTCTCTCCTGGCGCGTGAAGTTGCCAACGCGAGAGACGAAGCGTCATATTGCATTTATACGTTTGCATGACGTGATCATGGACGCGCGGAACGAATCGGCTCTGGAACAAGTATAGCGTCGCGACTCGATCAATTGCGGTAAGCATGACATAAATTTACTCTGCGTTTATTAGTTATTGCAACACATCTATCGCGTAATACATGAATTTGGCACTGATAATCCGCTTGTCAGACGCGTGTATTTTCGCAAAACTTGGTCGACCGAAGATCTATCGCGCGAATTAATCGAGTTACGGCGGCGTCGCTCTTAGCTTCGTCACGCCAAAAAATCGGAAACCTTTTCGCCATCTTAAGACACATTTCGTTGCGCTTCGATATTTTATTTGTAACACATCGCGGATACACGTCGAACGTTTCATAATTTCGAATAAGATGTAATTTCGAGTGAGTCGAAATTACGAATAAGATAGTACTTGCATGCAATGATTATTTTTCCATATATTTATTTAGGATATCATTTTTATTTAGATATATTTAATGTGTTACAGAGATCAGTGTTGTGTAATTCTAACTTGTACATCCGTAACGTGAATGTAACGCGAGAAAGAGACAACTTGTTCTGACAACTTGTAAGGAGATGGAGGAACCTTGATAATCTGAGGGGAGGAAGAGGTCTAGGAAAGGCATCGGGCGCCGGTGGAGCAACCTTGTGGTAATGCAAATGATTCTAAGCAACACGAATGATACAGAGTTTGATAGCGAGGCAATTATATGTTTACGAACCTTAATAATACCACGTAAAAACAGAAGACGCTGGACAAGAGACAAAGGGCCTCGACGGAATGAATATACATTTATAAAACTTAACTATTATGTATATAACCTTATTATTAGTTTATACATAATAATATAGTCTTATAACGTATATCTTTTGAGACCTTTTGCTTCTTATCAAGCGTATCCTTTTTTGCGTGGTATTATTATTGATTTCGAGAACGGCATAATTAGAGGAGTGTCCTGACCAGATATACTCTCTCGATGGTTTACCATTGTCTTCCGAGAGGTAGCGATCGAACAAAAGTCCGATGTTTCTGGCTGAATTTGAACCAGGTCTTTGACCCAGAAAGCAGACGCACAATTCTTTATACCACAATCGCTACAAACATTGTACGCGCTCAGCAATCAGATCAGCTTAAGCGCTCAGTGATTCTTTGTTACGATTGATTTATTCCAGCGAAGAGCTAACGGCAAAAACCAATTATATTAAATAATTACTGAGCATTCACTGATCTGCTTCGTCTGCTGAACGCGCCCATTATTATTTACTTGCGTAAAATTAGTAGTTTTTCTTCTTTTATTTGGTTTGATTTATTTTGATAGTTGAAAAGTAATAATTAGATAAAAAGAAAGCTGAAACTTTATAAAAGTTTATTTTAATAAAAGTCTGTCTGTAAAATGTATAATTATTTTAATAAATATTTAACTTAGAAGCGATTAAAATATTCTGTACGTGTAAGAATTCTCTTTTAAATCATTGATTATTTTAAGCATTATTTTAATTTGGATCTTATGTTTGTATGTTATAGAATCATCGTAGCTACGTGGCTGATAACTCCACCCGTTGCGCATCAATCGGTGAGTGACAAAAAAGTTATAATTTGAAAAAATTCGGCATACATATACTATTTCTATTGCAATAAAATCCATTTCTTTTTTATTGGATTTTGTAATAAAAAATTATTAAAAGAAAGCTTGAGAATCGTCTCGCTTTTCAAATTCATTCTCGCAAAGAACAGAAAAATTTGCGTTCTCTTTGAAAGTACTTATCTAAAAATTAAATTATAGTTTCGTTCGTTGGATTTTTTTATCATTTTAAAGCTAATTTGTACTATTTTATCATTTAAATAATTAAATATTTGAGTACACATTTCGTACATATTTTTGAAACAAAGAGCAAATAAAAGATCGTTATTTTGTAGAATATTTTTATTGGCTCAATTCTCTTGTTTTATACAAAACATCTAACAAACACAGATGCTTCCGGCTGAATTTATTCCGACCTGCCTTTACGAAAAGCGGCTAATCTATCAATTTTGCATCTAATGCACTTGTGTCTCGCAAATTCCCGAAGGGTACGCTACGTACAACGCGATTATCGGTTTGCTCAACAGTGCTCAATGTGGATGCATCTAATGGTTAATAAATACTAAGCTAACAATATCGGTAGATGTAATAAAATGTCATGTATCTGCGTATGTTTTGTACATATGTGTATGTATGATGTGTGTGTATGTCTGTGTGTATGTGTGTTTTTGTATGTATGCATGTGTATTCGTGTGTAATACTCAACAACTCTGCGCTAAAGTTCAGCCGCGGACGGGGACATGAGGCTAGGCCATGGAAACCGATTTTACAATCTCTGCGTAACATTTTTTTTTCCGCTATATACAAAAACGACCACTAGATCCTTTTTAACTCGTGTCTGGACGAAGAGCTTCGCGTGCACCTCCGCGCTCTGCTCACTTGACTCTAATCTCATTTCGCCGGCGAGTTTCGCGGCGTGGGCCGCGAACTCATCCTGCATCCACGCGCGCGTCCGATCTTAGGGGACGAAGACGCGAAAACTTGAGTGGCGACGGCGACGACGCGGATGGTCTCGACAATGTGATATGCCTTCGTAAGAGATCTATTTAGCAAAAAGTTCGTTTAAATCCATTAATGCCTAAAATTTTTATAGATTAATTAACAATTTATTACCGCAACAACAACAAAGTTTTTCCTCCTCCAGAGTTTTTCGTTGAGTTTCGCGCCGAGAACTCGGCGGCTCGCTGTTTAGCGAGAAAGTGTAATCAGATACATTACAATCTTCTCCGAAAGGGACCTTCGTGACTATATTCCAGCCGGTATTTTTCGGTACATCTCTCTTTCTTTTTCCGCGGTGAATCGGATCGTCGCGTGGGACCGCGCCATCGGGATTCCGTTGCACGCGCGTATTATGGAGCACAGCCTAGGATACTCTAATTTCGGCGTGGAATACTGACGATACGAATGGAACGTTTGAGGCTCAACGGTCTACGACGTTGAGCGATCTAAAGCTAGGAGAATGTGCCACTTAGCAGAGCATCGAATCGAAGGAAAATTAGAATTATCGGAATGAATACGTTCGGTTTCGGAACTGCGCGTTTTTAAAGCGTTTAGGAAACAAAAATTCATAATAAAGATTTTATCGCCCGGGATTAATTTCAGCCGTCAGTGCGTACGCGTGTTCTGATAATCTATTTGTAATTATCTATATAATAAAGATCTCCGCGAGAATTGGGAGTTCAAGGAATTCTTAAAATCAGCTTATAATGCATACTTTCATGTATTTATTAGAAAATTAGTAATATAGCTTTTCTTCATAAAATTATCGCTTTAATTTTTTTTTTAGAATTGACAAAATTTACGCTTTTTTGCTTTTCTGTCCGTACAAATTAATGCTCTTAACGATCTTTCGTGAAATCATTCCGCCACAAGTCAGCGAAATTTTCGTTTTTACTTTTCCCCTTTCTTTTTTGGAAGTAATAGTCATTTTAAAAGCCTCATGTTGCTATTCGCGATGTCGTTCAAAACCGCGTATAACCGTATTTGAGGATTTTCAATCCTCATCGCGGAACATGGTCATTATTTGCATAGAATCTTCGAAGCGCCACGCGTAGTCGCTCCGTTCCGGAACCGAACCGAGCTGCAGGAGACCATCAGGTTCGATGCCCTGGGCCTACGATACCTAGGGAATCGGTATCGAGAGTAGTTTCTACGGAATGTCATCTATTAGGAAACCTCGTGTCTCTGCGATGATTCGTAAATTGTGCGCCTCGTTCTCTCGTCCGGTAACGCGCACCTGCACGCGGCCGTTGGGATCCGGGATTTTTTTTCTCTTCTCCTCTCCGTCGCGATTCAATACGCGGAGAATCTCGCGATCTCGTCGTCGGTTGCGCAATTGACCCGCGTGTCGCGGTACGCGAACGGCTCTCTACGTTAGCGTGGAAACAAAAGTGTGAGAAAGACGGTCAGAGTCGTCAAAGCGGCTAATGATTCGTCGGTCGGCGCATCTCCATGGCCGCGATGTCGTCCACGGAGATAAGCTTTTCTATGGGGATGCACGAGAGCTCGCCGCCGACGCACGACTGCGGCTGTTGCCACCTGGCCTCCCTTTCCGCCTCCTTGGCCTTAAGCTCGGCCTCCCGCGCGCGGCGTTCCTTCAGCTTGAGCGAGAAGATCGCCACCGAGCGCGCCCGTTTCATCAGGCTTTGCTTCACGCGCGTCTTTTTCGCCTCTCGTTCCTCCTTCGTCGGAGGCCTCTCCTCCTCCTGACTCGAGATAGTCTTGCTGGAGTCCGACAGCCCGCTCGAGTCCTTCTCCTTTTCGGCGTGATAGGAGGACTGTCGCTCGCGATGTTCGTGCGTTTCTCGCTGATGATGATGCTGCTGCTGCTGCTGCTGCTGCTGCTGCTGCTGCTGCTGCTGCAGTTGTTGCTGCTGCTGCTGCTGCTGTTGGTGGTATTGCTGCCTCTCCGCTCTCTCGCGCTCCTTTTCCTTTTCGGGCGAGAAGCGGAACTTCTGGTTTCTATTAGGTACCGCCCACGGCGGTGCCGATCTTTAAGTAGGAAACTAATGTATTAGCGCCGAAATATGAAAGAGGAATAAAAACGAGTGATTAAAAGACACGCATAAGAAAAATATATCTTCATGTTGTTAGGAACGAAGAAAACTATTTAAACACTATCGATAAGCTAGAAGTGCAATCAAAACGAGCATTTTATCAGTGAAAAATCGCGGTACGTATTCCTTGTACCTGAGAAGATCGCTATCTGAGGAGGAGGCGAGTTCTTTCGAGACGATGCAATCGGTTGACCTGTGCAAAGTTAATTCCTCCTCCCGTACGCTCGCCGCAGCGGCACCGCTAATCTCGGAATCGCTAGATTTTCGGCCACCTGGCTCCAGGCCTAACCGACGTACCCAGTCAACGCCGCCGTGTGGTCCGATGGTCAGATGATGGCTATACTGATCGCTGGTACCGGACGCTTCCGGTTCGTTGCTCAACCACTCCCTCGCGCGTCTTCCTACTGAGAAACTTTTCGTTTCAACGCGATCATTTTTCCGCTTGATGAAAAGTCTTTCGCGCGGTTTTGCCGCGAACTTCTGCGATAATTAACACGTCGTCTACCCAGCGAGTTTCATATGTCTTACGTACACCACAGAATTGTTATTATTATAGGTATATAATGATAAAATATCGCGTAATATAATTAAACGTAAAAATTATTAATTGTTGAGTAACATATTTTTTTATTTTACATTGGTATGTAACTATTTATGTTATGTTGTTCAAAATTTTATTTATTTTTAGGTATTAATTTTTTTTATAAGCATTAAAAAAATTTTTTTTCGTAGCGCACTGACTACTGATGATCATGGCAGAGAACGTGTTAATTATTATTATTGTGATTTGGGCGTTGTATAAATTTTTCTTATATAAAATCGCTTCACATGAGCGACAGAAAACCGGACCTCGTTCGCCTCCGGGTATGGAACATCTCGGCGTGTTACGAATGTCTCGGACGTTGGAATTGCTCTCGGGTAGGAACGGGCTGGTCTCGCTGCTGCTTCCGCCGCTGCCGGGGGTTCCGGCCTGGGGTGGCGTTTCCGCGATCCTCGGCACCGCCACGGCGCTCGGCGTGGTCGGACCGCTCGGCGTGTGGGTGGTGGTCGAGGCCAGGGTCGGGGTGTCCGCACGACTGGACATGGTCGCGTAGGCGGCGCGATCGGAAAGCAACTGCTCTTCGGTCTCTCCGTCTGCTGGACTCACCACGAATCTCCCTGAGTTCGAGCGAAATTAATAGCTGGTAGGAGGAAGGAATGCAAATGCGACGGACAAAGCGACGGGCAAAGCGATTAACACTTTCTCGCCGCTCTAGAGCGGAGATCATTCGCTACACAGGATGCCGGATAGGCGGTTAATAATGGCCACTAGATCGGGAAAGATGAAATTGGAGGATACGAAGATATTTTAATTTGCATAAAGGTGTCATTTAAAATAACGTTGATTGATAGGTAGATAGTTAGATAGTAACATAGACGAGCGGTAAATAGTATACATAGATGAGCGTCACATAAAGATGAATTATGTACCTATCACTGTTGTCGGTTGTTGCTCCGGTGACGGAGTCGAGGACAACCTTCGGACCGCCTCGCGCCTTAAGAATTCCACTTTGGCCATCTCGGTGGCGACCCAATGAGGTATATCAGGAATCGCGCAAATAATCACGAATCGAATAGCGAACATGATGTGTTCCAATGCCACGATCAGTAAAATCGTTTGCGTTGCTGACATCTCCGGAAACATTCGTTGCACCTGCCCACTCAGTCCGATTAGGGCGCAGTTTACCAGTATAGCGACCAAGCCCATCGCCTCCATAGCATTCTGTCATCATATCAAAGTTGCAAAATTAAAGTTGCATCGATTGAACTATATATACATACACAGTGTCTCCTAATAATTTCGAAGATGGATTTAGCACGCAGATATAAGAAAGAGTTTATTCTATTTGATTTTAAATTACAATTATTTTTATCTTTTAATACTTTATTTTTATATCAATAACTGCTATAATGATTTTTTAATAGATATTAACGATATATGGCGAGGCGAGAGTTATTATTATAGTCTAAAGTAATTATTTTGAGCATTTTTTGTACTAACTGATACAATATAAAAATTAATATAATTCGTAAGAACGGTATTAAATATTTATTAAAATTTTTTTTAAATTATTTTGCTAAATATTCATTCTCACGTTTACACTCGTGTTTATTATGAGCTTTCGCAAATCGTTCTTCACTTACTTGCCACGTCCCGATATTCGAGACTCTACGTCCGAAAGGTCGTTGAAGCACGAAACATAGTTTGAATGCGTCACCGCGTAACTCGAGCAAATTCCCAAGTAAAGCAGCCATCGCAGCTAATGGGAATGCGGAAGAGAAGAGACAGACGTATCCCAGTTGCGATAACATTTCAAGATGCTCCGAAAACGCTCCGTCATACTGCAAATTGAAAATCATTATTCCTTAAGTTTAAGCAACACATCTTATTGTATTTTTCTGTAAATTACTTATTATAAATTTCAAAACTACTAAAAAGAGAGAGATATTTTTATTAGAGTACACATATAAATTTATATTATCTAGTGCGACTCTTTACTCTGTTAAAAATAGAAAACGCAATTATTTTATCGTCTAATTTATAACTATAAAGACTTTCTATTACATTTATATAAATTCGTATCTATTTAATGCTAAAAAATGCACAATTTGCTAGTTCTATTGCATATATTGTTTAAATAATTACATATAGAACTTTTAAACTAACCTGGCAATATTTGGCAGTAAAATAAATAATGTTCATTTAATTAATATTATTAACTTAATAAAAATGTCTAAATCTAGTTAACACGATGCTAAAAAAGTATGTATATTCAGCGCTGATCTTTGAATAATTGAAACATTTGATAACTTATCATATCTTGGGTGTGGATCTACGTGCATACATTAAAAAAAATTAAACCTCGGCAAAGTATACAAATTGAAAATACGTGGGTGGGCTCTGCGTGATAAGCCGTAAAAACTTTATTTATTCCTTTCGGTCACTCTGCTTATACTACGTAATACTAAAAAATGTATTTGCAAATATTCCGACAGTATACATATTATGCAAGGAATTAGTACTTGGAGCTAAATAGACTTTTTTTATTATCAAAATATTATAAAATCACTATTATTTACAGTGTATAAATATTTAATAAAATTGGATTTTATATATAAATTTAAAATAATATTTTGATAATATCATCAAATATTACACTGTTATATAATGCATTTCGAAAATAGTTCAATTAATCAAAATTATGCATTTTGCATTTTTGAGAAAAATCGCGATTATGACAGAAAGGATTGATTTTTAATGATAGGATGAGTGTGATATTACCTTCCTGGTCGATACCTGTGCGTCGTCGGTGGAATGGGTGTGAAACGGAAAAAAATCATTAAAATTCTGCAAAAAAGAAACGACCAACAAACGCAACGTGACATTGATATTGCTATTAATAATTCGGCTCAGTCGTCATGCGCAGAGTGCAATCTGAGCAGAAAGAATGGACAAAAAGATCTTGGAGGCGAGATAAATGGGTCGATTTATGATACGACGCGTTCGATTCACTCGCAGTCTCATGCAACCCCCTCGAAACTCAAGGAGAGAGACCTTGACGGGACGGCTCAAGTACCTATTAAGCATAATCTTGATAGAGGGAGAGAGATTTAGTCTTCCTTAATTTTACATAGAGTTTTACATAGAGTTTTCAATTGCGAGTACTTCGAAGGTCGATATGCGTGTGCGGTGTAGTGCTCCCAGAAAAAACGAAACAGCTATTGGCTAAATCTAGACCAAACCTTGAACGTAACGTCACTAAGTAGAGAATTAGTGGGATGCCCTACTCTGTAGAGGGAACTCTCCAATTCTGCCTGGCTGACGTTTCGCGGTTGCTTCGTTTTGCCGCCGTCGGGCCGCTCGTCCTTCTCCTCGGTGTCCTTACCGCCCTGCATCTCCTCACCCTCCGGCTGGCCGGGTGGCGGTCGCGCCTCGCTCGGACTCAGCGCCCCGAACAGCTCGAAGCTCAGCCGCGCCAGCCGTAGTTGCTCGATCAGATACGGGATCGCGGATTCCTTCAGATTGCCGATTACTTGGCGAGCTATGAGCAGCGCCGCCAATTGCTGAAATGGAAATTTGTATTCTCATGTGATTATAACACATCTCGCGCGGGGGAGGGGGATGGCTGAATCCTCACCTCCTTGAGTCTCTCTTGATCTTGAAGATAGAAGGCGATGTAAAACAGCGATAGGAAGGAGTTTACAAACTGAAACTGAAATATAGGATAGCCGTTGCAGATTATCCGGAGATCACAGTGCCGTTAACACACACATCATAGGTACCAGATACACACAAAAGCACGGTTACGAAGACCTGTGATGTATAAGATTATTAAGCGTAAGCAAAAAAGTGTTCTTTTGCAAAAAGAATGTTCATGCAGCGACAGAGACAGCCAGAGCAGGCACTTCTGCTTTGAAACAAAAAGCTCAAAGTCTACATTGTATTTTTCAAAATGTCCACCTCTAATATGCGATTGCTCTTCTTCAAACATTGTCGTTAGTTTTTAATTAATTTTTTTGTAAGCTCATTTGTCTGAATCGCAGATTAATGCATCAAATTTGAGTAGTGAAATTATTTTTCCAGTCATAGAAAATTTATTTTATAAGTGAATAAATCCTTTAGAATTTAATTTTTAAGTATATTGCGTTATATTTTAGGTAAAATTTATGTGTCAATTTAGAATTAGAATAGGTATATCATGAAAAATTAATTATAAAAAAATAACTTGAGATTAATAAATTATATTTCTATAAGATTTTTTTCTGTGAGAAAATTTATCTATTTAGTCACTTTACACAGCAGTGTATCTAATAAATTGTAACATAATGAATAAAGAAGCGATTGTAGTAATTAAATTATATCATAGTTCACTGAAGTAATCACGCATAATACAACTATGAAGTTATTAAACTCGTTTGAATATAGTGTTATATTTGATTTCGATTTTAAAATTAATTTATGATCGCGAGCAATTAGTTGCAAAATAACGATTAAAATAACAGTGATCAAGTTAAACGATGCAGACAAATTACAATATAATTACATAATGTCGTCTATTACAGATAGCTATTAATAAAGCTTAATATTCAATTCGATTCATGACACACGAAAATATATATTTGTGATAATATGAGGAAAAAAAAAGATAGATTTTTATATTTATTTAATATTATTTATCGCATTTATAGAGGGGAACATGTGTACAACACAGCACAACACTGATATTCTATTCGTTGAAAATGGAGAGTTCTTCTTATTACCAGTGCCACTTTGTAGATCAGATGATTCTCGTACTCGGTGTCTAGTCGATAGTTTTCTGCGTCCAACACACAAAAATCACAAATACTATCTACCGCACCATGAACGCTCTCCAAAAATTTAAATAATAACGAAACTGTATCTATAGTATGTCACGGGTTTAGTCACATAAAAAAATAACATAACAACAATCTTTCATGTAAACATATGATGTTCTTGTTACATAATCTTTCAATTATTCTCTAGAAGAAGCTAAGCCGTGGAAAAATTATCGAAAGTATATGCTATGCTTTTAAACTAGACGTGCACAGTGTACCGTAGAATACACATATCGATGCGAAAAAGTCGGCAAATGGCAATTGTTCGTATTTTGAGTCGCACGGATATACGATCATGTGTCGATAGAGAGATAGGAAGAGAGAGAAAGAGAGAGAGAAAGAGATAGGAAGAGAGGGAGGGAGGATAAGAAAGTTAGAGGAAGATAGTGTAAAGTACAGGGACTCGATTATTATTGGGACACATACCCAAATCGTTTAACCACACCGCGACTTTGAAGTACGCTTCGTCCATCAATGCGATCACTATCGCAAGCAGCACCTTTGGCACGTAACTAAGCCAAAATCCGTAACCTCCAGATTCGAGATGTGCGTCCCACCAATCCTGTAAGTCAAACAAATCAAAGGATCTGTAGCATAAATTTTATATCACGATTTCTTCAACTTCTTTCTCTTAAGAATAAGTTCAAGTAAATTTAATATATAATTCATATATACATTCAAAATAAATAAGCCTAAGTAAAAAAATTTTTTTGCTATTTGGATTCACAAGTTTTAGATTTAAACAATTATTATGTTTGCATCGCTTTCCTATTTTTAAATGATCAAAATTGCCTTATTATATGCAGAAATAAGTCTTTAAATAATTTTAATATAATCATTTTCGTCAATCAATTTAAATTTTTTTACGGTTAATAATAATTAATTAATAAATGTACAGGGTACTTATATATACCTGTATCTGAAAACTCAGAATCATAACGATGAAGACGAAGAGTAAACAGATTGCGATAATAGGCACGCTCACGAAGTATCGAAACATATTTCTTCGCCATCTGGGATACGTCGGTTCCAGCCTACCCGTCACCGGTGAAATCTCGAGAGTTCCCTGAACACAGTTAGGATCGAATTGATTAAATCGAATAAACTTCGACAAACGGGTTTTAAAAGTGGACTTTCGTTCATTAAAAATCCCTCGCAGAATTCTCTATATTTTTAATACTACATAGCAAAAGCGTATTCTATTCTCATAGACGCTGTGCAGGTGTAGACGCTGGAGTAGCACACTACGGCGTTGCCATACCGGAGCATCGGAGTGCCAAGTCTTAAAGATGTTTGAAAGATTCTTACTGTAAATAGAGGTCTAGGCTCGACCAATAAATCGTCCCTCTGATCCAAAGTGCCCCACCTGTACGCCAATTCCGCGCCCCGCCTTTTCCACGTCTCCAGGTATACGGTAGCCCATATCACGTTGAACACCGAAAACAGTACGTACGCCACGTCCTCCACCGCTTGGTTCCTGCCGATGATGCCGACCTAAACAGTCGGGATTCGATAATTACCTATTTTTGCTCGACTTCTAATTGAATCCAAGACCACTCCGTTGTCCGAGAATCGGTTCATTTCAAGTCCAAATTTTTCCCATTACACATTTTTCGTTTTATTTCGTTTATTAAATAAACAGGATATGCTACGGGCTTATATTCGTTATTTAAATTACGCGAGACGCGTATACATACCCAGTATATGACACCCACTGCAGCTGGAACGATCAAAGCGGTGGTGTAGTGGCCGAGCCAGGCGAAGTACATGGTGATTTTCACCCCGAAGTATTTACAAATATCGTCCAACGGTTGGGGACTGAGGAACGCGCGGACCCAGCTCCGTTGCAGTTTCTCTAACGCGGGTAATTCGTGAAGAGGGAAGACCTGACGAAAGCAGAATCGCGTCACGGATTCTCCCCTTCGACGAGACGAGATTCGAGGAGGTCCTGGGGAAAGGAGATTTGAGGGAGATTCCTCAAATCTCGTCTCGTCGAAGGAGGTGCGAAAAACATTAAAATTAATACACATGTATATCGCACCTGAGAAATAATACCAGATGAAATGCACTTTGGGATAATCGCTTGACCCTCCACCATCTTAAGACCGGATAGGCTATGGAGATCGTGAGGGCCGGCCCTCAGGGTGTGAAGTAGGTGCAACACCAGGGACTGTCTTTCCTGGGTAGTGAAGAATCGTATCTCGTCGTCGCTGCCTTCGAAGCAGTTGGCCTCGGAGCCGACGAACTCCTTGAATCCACCGCCGAACTCCTGTCTCAGGGTCTTTGGAAGATGCATCTCCTCGGCGGCCTTGAGCAGACTGCGAGCCGAGTTGGAGTTACATCTATACAGCTGTCCTCATTCGCGCCGTACATATTTTTCTCAAAATATATGCCTTACGCTCTATCGATACTCTGATACACTTACACGCTAAATGGTGCCGTAATGTAAAACCCGTAACTGTCCGACGAGGCGTGATGTCGCACGTGAACTACTAGCCCCGGGGTTCCAGCCCGGAGCCGACCTAGAAGCCACATCAAGGTCTCGTCGTTTGCCCCGTTGGGGAACATCATGACTACATCGCATTCCTAAAAGAATTCAAGCTATTAAGCTTTTTGTGCAGTTTCTTCTTGAGTTTACGTGACAGAAAGTCACGTGTTGAATTTAGAACGCTTATTTTTCTATATACATTTTATTTATCTGCAGGCAGATCTATGTACATATAGATCGATGTTATCTCTAATGCGAATATAACAAATTAAAAACAATTTAAGTAATTTTTATAAAAATAATTTTATAAGTAGTATTTAGTCTACGTCTGTGCAGTCACTATAATAATTGTTAATGATCGCAAAGAAAAAGTTTTCGAAGGGCATATTAAGTTTATTGGGCTACCGCGTAAATCCATTAGGTACGCTCTCCGAGGAATAGTTCAACGGTCTTACATGTCTTTTTCGTGAAATATTAATGGTCTCCAACGCGACCGAAAAAACCACTCGAAGGTTTAGTGGTGTGGCCAAGTAGTTACGTGCATTACTAGGTCAGCCGTGTTATCCGGGTATCGTTGTACGTGAATTGGCAATATCAAGCGCTATACTATTTGGATTTCAGCCAATTTATTCTGATTCTCGAGAAGTTAAGATTAGGCGTGGAGATTTTTTCTACTGCCATCGAAAAACTCGACATTATATTTAGAAAAGAATTTGAATTTCGAAGTAGGTATATAATTGAGCAATGAATTAATTCCACATTGCACAAGAAATTACTTATATTATCATTCTTAGTTTATTATTTATTTGTTTACTATCCACTTTATCAGTATTATGCCATCAAAATAATTCCTTTTATTTCCTGTTTTTCTTTCTTTTCTAATTTATAAGATTAATTAATGCGTACAATATAATTCTTCTCGTCTTATTTGACCGAAAAAGTTCGCGATGTATTATTTACTTAAAAAATATTACGTTACAGCAAAAATATTTGTTAAATTAATACATTCCATAATTTTTATTTGTACGCGAGAAAATATATATTATTGCAACTGATGAAAACAAGTGAGTTTGTAAGTCATGTAAATACGTAAATTCTATAGATGATATTGTGTATGTGTGTTCTATAGATGATATTATGATATCTATTGCATTTATATAAATTAAATCGATGAATTAAATAATATTTTCGAAAAAGAGAGAAGAGAGAATTTTTGAAGTTTTTATTAGAAATAACATATTGTTAAAATGGTAAACGTCCGATATTTCATAAAATAACAGATCCAAGGTAAATTCACTTCACATCGTGCTAACACGACAAAAATCGAATCCGTAATTCAAGACGGAGAGAATAGCAGAAGGACAAACAAAATAGTAGAGAATCAACAATGTAGCTTGAAAGAGTAAACATCGCGATACACGCGAAGTTCTTCGGTACTCACTAATAGCTTAATGTGAACGATCGATATATTATTACTTCCATGGAAACAGAACTACCATAATTCTTAACGTTTGTTCACACAGTGTCGAATTCGTTGATCCAATTCAGAGGAAACTTTTTGTTTGTCTCTTTAAGTATATAAAATTCACAGTTGGTATTCTTATTAAATATACATATGTGCCGACGTGTTTCTTTTATCAGATTAGAGTTTCGCGATGATATCGTCGAGCCACGCTGTATGCGATGGTTGATGAAGATAGTCACGTACATGTGGAAGAAATAGAGATACTTAAGTACGTATCGATAATGGCGGCATACTATTGTTATCGCTGTGACCATGGCAATCGAGTATTAAAAGGATACTATACAAGCGATATTGCATTATCAGGCGAGAAAACTGGCGTTGCCTTTCATCATAAAGCAATATTCGTGCAATAAACATACATAATGACCGGAGTGAAACATGAATGACGCATATCTCACTCTTTTAATGTGTTTGAAATCAATAATTCACCTGTGTAAATATTGTTGCTATGTATTAAAATTAAATTACTGTGGCATTGACGTATCTATATATTTCGAGTATAATTGAACAAAGCTCGCGAGGCGGGCAATTTCATTCATTTTTTGAAAAAAAATGAATGAAATTGAAGTACTCTGTGCAACAAAAGGTTCGTAAATAATATTATATTTGTCAAATTTGGTGTCGAATAATATTCCACCAAATTTGATATTAAAGAACATTTTTAAAAAACATTTTATTAATAACTTATTTCAATTAAGTGTTACTTTTAAACGAAAAGTTATGAAATTTCACTTCTATTGTCGATTGAAAGATATGAATTTCCGTCAAGTCGTTTACGGAATTCACGTGTTATCCACGATGCCGAGCGAACACTTAATAGTTTTATTCTTATCGTAAAAATAAGTTTCGATCTACTTTTAATTGTGTTTAATGATACTTTAAATACATACCTGAGTAGGAACCTTTTGTATCCATAGGCGGCGGGGGGTCATTAAATGGCCTGTACATGGTATTTTTCGTCTCAAAAGACGAGATGCTGCAACAAACAAAGACATATACACAACCATTAAATTTATGTTAGATACGATATAAACTCATATCATTGGTTGCACTAAGAATTAAAATATAGGGATGAATGAAAGTTTTAAGTCTTGATACGCGTGCAGCTTCTGTAATATTTAATATTCCCAGTTATTTATTGACATGGCACGAGTGTATAATTTCTTTTATCGATTCTTTTTTTAACTGGCATGTGTCGTCTTAGCTTCATTGTGGGCGTATGCCCTTTTTAAAAATCGATTTTCGAATTATTCCCAGGTTGGACCTCGACCTCATTATCGAGGAAATAAATTTATGCACATTGCAACATTGAACGGCGATTCTTTAAATAAACTAGCGGTACGTTTCTTGGGCTGAAAATTTTACTACATCGTTACAATAAGAGTTTCGCGATCGCGCGCATATTTCTAATGGAAAAAGAGGGCATCAATTCCTTTTTTTTCGTGCAAATTTTCTCAAGCATTATAAATATAAATAGACTTTTTAACATTAGAACTTTTTCTTTTTTTACATTTTTCCATAAACTATATGTTGTTATGAAAAAATAAAAAGTGATAATTAATAGCTATTTTTTTTACATAGAACTAGAATTAGTTGGATAATCTAATAAGATGATCATGTGAAAGAAGTTATATTTATTATGACGCACATAATTCACTTTTGTAGAATTTGTTTGTAAAGCAATTGTCAAAGAATAACGTTTCATCTAGAGCCGATCCCTCTGACGTCAGTTAACTTCAGTCGTAGTTTGATTGTCTCTCTTGTTTGCTGAAAGGGGCGGAGAAACAATTAAACTACGGTTAAAGTCAATCGATGTGGTAAGAATCTCCGGACACGTATAACGAAAACCAGGTGGTAAATTATACCTCCGTGCAAAGGATGCGACCATTAATCTCGCATACACGAAAACGTGTAATGACTAAAAATCCCTCGACAAGATAAAGTATGTGCGATTACTTTGAGCGGAGCCGAAGGTATCTAGCGTAGGCGTGAAGAAGGGCATCCATCTATGTCGACCGCAAAACTTCAAAGCTCTCATCGGAATACACTGTCGTTAAACGCCAGTAGATTTCAAATTTGCGAGAACCAGGTTTTTATGGGAAAAGATCAAACGTTTGTAATGTCTTTTGCGAATTTTTACATAAAACTAGACATTCAATTGTTCATAATTTTCATTTCTCTTATTATTTACTTAAATAATTAAAAATTTTAATTATTATCTAATTATAATGTGATCATATAACATACAATGCGTAGAAATAATCAATTATACAATAATTTCAAAGAATTATTAAATAAAATAATTAATAATAATAAATACAGAGTTTTGTTCGTATAAGATATACGAAACAGTAATGTATATTTTAATTATTTTTATTAAATTTTTTGTATATAGAAATTTTTTTTAATTACGACTTTATTAGAGTATTTTAATAGCAAGTATATTAAATTGTTGTTTTTACTAAACTGTTATTCTGGGAGCTTTCCCAATAATGTAGAGACAATGTAACGTAAATGATGGCAGAGTTCCAACAGTAGTCAAGTCAGAAGAATTGCTAATGCAAGTGTACATAAGTTATTCTGCATTTTATATCTTGTTATCTCTCGGTGCAGACATATAATTTGAATTACGAGTTTCATTAACATCATTTATGTGCAATAATACCATAGCAATCAATTTAGGGTATCTTAAGATCTTTTAATAGGATCGTTTTATTTCCATTTTTTAATTCTTGATATTTATATATTTTTGAAATTAAAGAAACAATGTGTTAGATAGATAAATATCATGAAAAGGAGAAATTCGTACAATTTTAGAATTTTAGATTATTACGTGACGTAATAATTTAGATACAAATATTAGTTCTTCTAACCCCGTGACATGACAATTCATGGTGTAAATATTGGTTCTTCTAGCTCCATAGTAGATACTTCGAAGCTAAATCTCTTTAGAAATATTTTAAGAGACACTCGAAACACACATTATTATGTAATTCGAGAGAAGAAATTGTTTACGACATGTATATATTTTTTATAAAAAAATATTTTTTTTTTCTTAACAAGGAGGGGGTAAAATATTTGGTACTAGGAATAAATTAATAGAGATTTTGTTAGCTTTATATTACTCTCTTGATTATTAATGCTCTGGTGCGCCGCGGTCGTACGTGCTCCCGCGAAACTATTTGAATAATTAATAACTCGCGAGCCACATCAGGTCGGAAATTCGCACCTCTGAGATCTAGAATATACACCGTGGTTAAGCTGCCGCAGAAGGTCCTCATTCGGAATCCCTTCGGATGAACCGTCGCTGAAATGCTACCGCCCGCATCTCATTTCAGTGGGGGGATGAGGAACGGAGCGAGAATCCCTCTTACGTCACAACCGCGCGTACATACAGACATATTATATATATAGATATATTATCTATACTTTCGCGCGCGAAGTGCACACGCTATCTACATCTCGTTTACGAACGGTGCTGCACAAAACGCGGAAATTACGGACACGACCGCCTCGAACGAGAAATCGCGCGTTTCCGTTTAAGGAAGTTTAACATTGTCAATGCCGCGCATCACGGACGTCGCACTTAGGCAAAATATTATCGTAGCGCGACAATTACGCGAGAAGTGTATATGTGCTTCAAAATCCAGATTTATTAATACACATACAACATGTTATGTAGATTCTACACTTGATAGATAACTTCTTTTTCTACACTCTATACTTTTCATACTTATATAATATTTATCGATTTCTCGATTAGACTAGACTATATACATCTCCTCTTAGCAAAAACATTTGAATATACTTTATTTTCTACTTTTAAGTTGGTGAAAATTTAGATATTTCCGCAAAACGAGAGGATGACGTAAATGCGTTAGCATTTTTAAGTAAACTTAGTATAATTTTAATTTAAAATTTAGTTATCAAAATTGTGCAAAATTACCGCGTTTTATCATTTATAGATTTTTTAATCGCATTAAATACAATTCTCTTTTGTTTATAAAATAAAACGACAATCGTATTATTGCATCGTAATATTTAGCAGCATATCTCATATTTTTCCGCTTGTGCCGTCATATGGCTGCATAAAATTGTCGAAAGATTTTTCCTGTTTTCAGTTTTCGCGATGTATATTTTATTATCGTACAATCCTCCCGAGAATGTTAACAAGAAACCATTGCTTTGCTTTGACAGATTGAGATCAACTTTGTTTACGTCTTTTGGTCCAAATAACATATTTCATTATCTTCTCACCTATTTAGATCTTTAATCAATTTTGTATATTTTATTACAAGTAGTAATATATTACTGCAGGCAAGCTATTTTCGAAGTCGATGAAGTACGCCTACAAATAATTTGTGCGCCATGCAAGAACTTTTTTTACCGATTGTGAGTAGTCATGCTTCATCGACTCGGTATACTCGAAATGAGGTCAATGCACTTTGTTTACACTTGCAGTCCGATGACATCGAACGACTTCAAGGCGCCAGTGCATCTATAAAAGTATAAAAGCTTTTCCATGTTGCGCTTTCTTGAGGAAAAAGCTTTTGCAAATAGTTGCAATAAAATTACACTAAAACGTATGAGCAGAAGATGAAATTATCTTTAGATATCTTTCTTTTTTTTTTCACCCTAATGTGTATTATAATAGATAATTAATCTAGTTACCGTTTTTGTATTAGTCACCTACTTGAATATCCATAAATCTTTATATTAAAAATTCTACCATTAATTTTTATATTTTAAAAAATTTTATATTTTAAATAGTTAAAATTTATTTATATTTTGAAAAAAATGTATTTTATTTTTTTTTTAAATAAAATTTTTATTATAGCAAAAATAAATCGCTATAAATACATATTTTAATATTACATAATTATTTGATATAAAGAGATTATAGAATACAATTTAAGTCAATTTAAAGATATTAGACTAGTAGAAAGGTCTTAGACTTTGCAATGAAATGTTAACGCAATAATAATATAATGCGATTTTGTCAAAGTAGTAACATAGCTTTAATTAAAAGTTTCTTTAATACATAAAAAATGTGAAACACTAGAAAAGAATCTACCTCTTTATTAACATTTTTACTCGCATTCATCATTCGTAACTGCCGAAGAAAAACGATTACATTATGTTATGCTATTCTTGTTCAAAAATGTTATACATTCGTTATAGATTTTTTTGCAATATTTTCTTAACAGTGTAATTATCGTATACTTCAACGGGATACGCTGTATAAACTTCTTCTTTACTTCTCTTACGAATGGGGGTGATTTAACTTAGTTGTCTAGTTCATCAGAAATTTTCTCTTTTATGAAGTCTTCCAGAATAGCAAGAAGAAAATAGTATCGAAAAAAGATGAAAAAGTTAAAAAAGATTAAAAGATATTTTATATAAAGATCTCAATTAAGTTTATGAAAAAAAATTGATATGAAAGAATTCGTTAGAATTTATAGATAAACAAGAAAGAGCGACACATCGCGAATTTAGTTTCGCCCATTACAAATTCTTTGTAATCGCGAATACCAAATGATAACTATTGCAATCACTGAAATTTGCATTGAAGTCGTGACATCGACTATCGTGTCTTCGTTTTAAATTCCATATACGTTGTTTCAAATCGGCAATCAGTGAAATAATACACAATGTAGATAATACACAGTGTGTCACATCATTCGGTTCAATGCGCAATTGTGATATGACACAAAAACAGGTCGAGTAGTCGTATTCGAGCAGCACGATTGGGATCGACGTTAACAAACGCTAAGCGTTCCTCTTTGCTTTATGTCTTCTGAGAGCTGTACTTTCTAAGAACACCGGCGATCCTTCAAACCTTTTTAACTTTGTCGTCGCCGGAGTTGTTCCATTTTAATGTTTACAAGATTCGACAATTTGAAAAACGGACAGTATAAAAACTTTTCTGAAATATAAAATTTACAGTATAAAAATTTGGTGCAAAGTCTTTGTTTGAATTAATTTGGATTAATTTAATCGAGATTTAAGAATAATATATTTAAATTAAATAATATTAAAACAAGATATTAGGAAATCTGTATATAAAATCAAGTAAAATCTAATAATTTTATCCTTTTGCATTAGTCAAATCTTGCGCCATGTGTCAAACGAATTTGGGTTAACGTTGTTTTCGAAGTTGAAACCGAAGTTTCTAGTCTCATGTGAATTTCGTGCTAATCAAATTTGTTAATAAGAAGTTTTTGACTTTAGTAAACCCGAAAATTTCACGGTTGTTAGCACTAGCTGAATTAATTATAACTTTCGTCTTATCGTAAAATTATATATTATAATTTCAATCATTCAGGTTCTGTATTCAAGATATTATGTTGTAAATGTGTTCAATGTCAACTTAAATATTTCGAAGGACAGAGAATTTTTACAAGCAAATTTTTTTTAAGTTTTATTTCTACAACATAATTAAATGTGATGAAAGATTTGTGAATATTTTTAAATAAATATCCGAAACATTAAACTATATACGAAAATTAAAAAAATACATTAACATAAATCATGATGTAAATTAAAGAATGGATGTTTTTACATTTGTCCAATTTGACATCACAATTCGTTTCTATATTGCACCCAATTTCCAAATTTATTTATGTTTTAATTGAAAATTTAGTAGTATCAAAATGTTAATATAATCTTCCTTTGTTGAATATATTCAGTTTGATGTTCTATTATTATTATTATTATTATTATTATTATCGAATTGTGTACTAATTATTCTGTAGATATTATACAGCACAAGCAGTGAACTATTTTTACTACATACATACATACATACACACAAACACTAATGCATTCAGCCCACGTGCAAGGGATTCTTACGTAACTCCCGTGCGCGCATAAAGTGCACCGAATGTTAAAATTGGCAAAGCATAGGAGAAACGATGAGATTTGACCACGTAGAACAACTGCAATCCCGGAACTGCAGTTATTTTTACAAAACCGGATTTTCTTATTAAACAAATCAGTTATCATTACAATTTATGAAATATTTAGGAATCTTATGTTATGAAAGAGGAATTATTAAAAAAAAATGCTCAATAATTTATTCTTAATTAAAAATTTTAAATTTATTACTTTTGTTACATAGCAAAACAGGAAGAAATAATTGTTTGATTATTATTAATAATAATTAGTTCATTATCTCTTCCCTTTTATTTAATGATTTAATATATTATTAATAGTGATATATATTATATACATTTAATTAGGTTTAATATATTGAATTTATTACGTTTAATTATTAATACATTAAATTTATTATTAAGTTACGCAAGCGTCCATTTGATAAATTTGTGACATTTAGAATTTTAATTTTTATTTCATTTTTGTTATAATTTTGTATGGGACGAGAAAAAATATAACAAGTTTAAATTCAACATTGATTTGCCGTTATACACGTGTAATACACAATTAAGAGGAAATTTAAATTTCGTAACAGGTATACATGTTATGCATTCCGAAGAAGATGCTATCGATTAAACATGAAATAATTTCTATTTCATGTTCTATCGCGCGAAAATATGTATATGCGATGCGTTTATTATACCAACCCGCATAAATGCCATAACAGCAACCATTTCGAAAGTGCAACTGCAACATGGCGGTCTGGAAATATCGAGGTCAAAAGGGGGATCAACATAACATAAAACATGTTTTTTTTGCAATGATATTTATCATCGTAGATCGAGCGCGGTGTCATTTCGCTGTACCGCCGGAAACCGCATGAATTCATCTCTCTCGAAATTTATGTATTATTTATGAGTCTCGTCATGTTCGCAGATACATCAATTGAACGATTCTAGCATATCGAACATGTCCATCAAAGCGTTAAAATGCAAAGATGCGGAAGTAACCGCATAACTTTATGTTTACGTATTGCTTAATAATAATAAATTAGGATACGTATAATGAATATTGTTTTAATAAACATACAAAAAATTATTAAATACGCAAGCGTTATTTTATAAATTTGTGTGACATGTTTTTAGAATTTTAATTTTTAAATCGATTAAGCCTATATGACATCTTAATTATGTAGAATGTTAATTTTCATTTTATTTTTGTTATAATTTCGGAGGAAAGAATAGAGAAAATATAACAAAACACATAACATTTGAATATTGAAATGTTCAGATGGTTCATGAGAGTTTATGAGAGAGATTAATAATAAATAAAATGCGACAAGTGATTCGATCCATAAGATTTAAATCTGCATCCTATGGTGACTATCTTTAATCACTGATCGCAATATTAGGGGCAACACGCGATCGAGATACATAGATGACTTGCAAATTGGTATTAACACACATCGGTTCGCTTCTCCGCTCGGTCACTCCGTTCGAACGAGGCCAGGAACGGAGAGTGTTCCGTCTATCGGGCGGTATCACGGGGAAGAGAGATCGATCCCGATATCCGTGCACCAGAAAGTCGAAAGGACTCGGGGCTAGGTATCCGCAGCGACGAGCGGTTACGCTAAGTCTCTTAAGTAAATGATGATGATACGATGGGGAACGCGATGGTATCGCGAAAAGGGGTCGAAGAAGTTGGCGCCTGACTCACCCTTATCGAGGGTCTCTCGGGCCGCGTGTATGACCTTTCTGCGACGGAGACCGTCGCCCGCTAGGGCGCTCGTCATCGCGCTGGTGAAGGTCGTGCCGGTGCTCGTCGCCGATGACGCGGTCCTAACATCGTCGCCGTTCGCGCACTCGTCCGCCGTGGACGCGGACGTGGTGGCGGCGGTTGACGCGCGATGATAGTGGTGGTCGAGGAGATTGATCGGGGACCCCTCGCCGCCTGGCATAATGTCCCGGACTGCCAGAGGGACCGTAGTCCTTAGCCGGAGGACCCTTGCGCCTCAACTGGACTGTGACTCCTCTCACTACGTCGTTCTCGTCCGTCCCCTCCCCGCCCGCCCCACCTCCATAGCCACAGTTTACTCGTTGCACCCACCCCTCCTCGTGGCCTCGTCACTCCTCACCCTTCGCCGCCTATCGTGCCACCTAGCCATCCGTTCGCACGATGACGACGAGGGGGGTGAGATCCCTACGAGCATCCCCCGTCGTATTTCCGGTGCCGGAATACCATCCCTCCATGACGTGGCACCATCTGCACGAGAGGGGTTGAACTTTGCCGATCGATGACGACATAAGGGTAGGTTTTGGCCGAGGCGCGAGATGAAGTTCGTCTTGAGAGTGAAGAAAAAGTTACTAGAGCGGCAGCGTAAATCTTATATAGAATCAATCCATTCATAAATTTTACATTCATATATTTTTTTTTGTATTTACTTAAAAGTATTAATTTACAAAAAATTTAAATCTTTCTTTCAAAAAATAAAGATTCTCGTAATTAAGAAGACTAATAAATAGCTTGCATTATTTCGGATTGTTTAGGAAAAAGAGGAAGGGATAAAATACTTTTGTTTTCTTGCGTTTTCACATCTTTATTAAAATACTTACACGCTTAACTTACACGTATACTACACAAGTATGTAGTTAAATTAAATAGACTTAGCTCCCTACGTTACTCGCGCAAGCCGGGCTTCTGCGCTTCGATCTCGCTCTGGAAGGACGCCGGCACACGCTCGGCGCCTTTTTTATAAGTGCGCGTCGCGACGGACGATCGATTTGCCGCCGGCGACGCAGAATTTCCTTCCCAGACATCCCTTTTCACAACTGATATCACGTTGATATTTCGCTTTCAACCCTCCGACACACATAATTTGTCGCGACATCTTGAGCGATGCCCTATATCTCCCAGCGATAAAATATCCTCTCTAAACGGAGGCGCCTAGAGAGAATATTGATCATTCCTTACGTGTTTATGTGTGAGACGAAAACTTGGTGATCAATTCACTGTTCTGCTATTGCGCCGTAATTCGGTTGACATTTTAGGCTAAACATAAATTTATCTTTTGTGACGTAAAGAGAGTCCTTTTTGTTTATGATTTAATGTGTAATTAAGAGAATTCTGTGTGCGAAGAACAATTTAAGAGAATATGAGGACATAACTCTAGTTTCGGGCATTAACAAACATGACTTTTGTACGACTTTTGGAGATTGTTAATACGATATATCTCTATCAATAAATAAAAATTATTCAAAAAGTTAACACTTTTCTGTCCGGAAGTTTCAATTATTTGATATATATATATATATATCGTAGCTTAGCTCTTTAGAACCTTCTTACGGATCTTTAAAATCAACATATGTAAAAGTAACAGTTAACATATACACACGCGTATTGATATGAAAAATGTTGCTAAGTTTTAATATGTTTTACTGCATTTGTCAATAATGGTAGATATTCAATAAACAATTCTCGAGTTTTCTGCCTGTCACTCTTAGTTTACCTTTCAACAACCGGACAGGAAAATGCTAATGATAACCCCACAACCGAATTTCCCTCATCTCGTCATAGCGTCCTCCATCTTGGGTCTCGTCATCACGCATCGACCTCTATAGCAAATCTCCGTCATGTGGGACACCTTCGTGGTGGTCGAGGTTCTAAGGACCTTGCCCAGCATCGTAGAGTTCGTCCTGAACACATTGCTTGCTTGTCTGAGCGATGTCTTCGTGGTCGTCGTGGAGGGTTCTGTTATCGGGGTTCCCTCGGACGGTACCACCGTGTTCGCGGTCGTGTCTGGGATCAGCGTGACAGCTTCGAAAGTGGTAGGGCTCTCCTTCGTCGTCGCCTCCTGCGTCTCCTCGGGTTTCGTCCCGTTCTCTTCGACCTTGACGCGTTGGGTCGCAGAAGTGTCCTGCGGAGAGCCAGTCGGTACGGTTCTCCGATCGATCTCTTCACTTTCATTCGCCGCGTGCGCCGAAGCGGTGCCGTTCGAGTTATAATTGTCTGTCTCACTTTTGGCCTCGACCACTTTTGCGACCTCCTCGCCCTCGGCGTTCTTCATGCTGTCGAAGATGGCCTTCACGTAGTCGGAGAGCGTTTTCACGCTGCCATCGCCCTCGTCTTGCGTAACGGCACCGGGGATGGCCGTCGTGGAATATGAATTCGACTTGTCGAGAGCCGACGGGTATCTCACTTCGCTCCACTTGGCTCTGTGATTCTTCGGGTGCGCCTGATCTTCTTTAACGTTTTCCTGCCTCTTCAACGTCATTATGTGTTCCTTCTCTTTACCGATGGCACTCAGTTTTCGTATATCTTCCTTCGGGAAGCCGGTTACTTTCGTTGCGCTATCCTCGTCTTTATTCGCGATGCCTGATCCGGGTGAATTTGATGGCAGATTATATCTTTGATTAAATACTTCGACGTTTTCCAAATCGTTCTGCTCGCTTTTGTCTTCCTGAGAATTCTTGTACTCCTCCGATTTAGATACTTTTTGCACTTCAGTTTCTCCTTGCGACAAATGAGTTGTTCCCTCTGATGTCACTTGAGCCTCGTCTTTCGATCCGTTTGAATCTTCATTTACCGTTGTAACGCGTTCTTCGTCGACGTTCGATGTCAGCGTCGTATCGATCGGTGTGTAATTCTCTTTCATGGTTGTAACTTCACCGTTGTCGGAAAAAACGTACGGTGTTGTCATCGGCGTCGACATCGTCCAGTCGGGCACCTCCGTAGTGATCGCGGTGACGCGAGTCGGAATGGAGACCTCGTCGTTCTTCAGCATCTCCTCCAAGAAATTCTGGAGGAGCGATTTCTTGGTCGATTCTGCGGCGGCCGCGGTACTTGCGGTGACGGTCGTCGCAATCGGCTGGGCGGTGGTGAACCTCGAATCGTGAATCGGATTGTACTTGTATTGATCTTGAACCAGACTGTTCACTGCAGAGTTGTAGTGTTGAGATTCGGCGGTGACGAAGTCGTCCGTGAGAGGTCTTACCCGCACGCGAACTTTCCTTCTTCGGGTCTGAAAGACAAATTTTTTATTTATTTTGTATTGCCCCCTGCAGAATAGAATATTACAAAGACAGATTTTAAATTTCAATGCTACATTCGAATTTAGTACTTAAAATTAATTATTTATTTTGCAAAAATATCAAATCGGTCTAAACTTTTATTTTACCTTTCTGCCGGTAGGAGAATCAGGTTTCGTAACTTTCGCGCCGTCGTTCATCTGTTCCGTAAAGTTTTCATTCTTGCTGTTCATCCAATCCCGCGTTTCCTTATCGCTCTGGGATTGATCCTGAAGTGCTGTTATCGGATTTGGCGAATTCGTCACTGCCCTCGTGGCGTTCAATTTCTCCGCGGAATCCTGCGCGTTCGTCTTCCATCCGAAACCATCCATCACTGTGTCCATATTGTCGGCGTCGTTCGGGTGTTTCTGATAGTCCGAGGAAACGAGCACCGTCACCGACGACATTTCCGGTCCGGCCGTAATAATCTCGGGTGCGTTCTCGTTCTCCTGCTCGCTGCCGGTTCTGCCTCGGCCCCTCTTTGACTCGCCGGCTACGCGATTCGAGGCGAAGCTCGGCTGGAACGACGTCTTCGACAGCTTCGTGGACCACTGGCTCTCGGCGCCGTAAATGTCACCGCTCGAGTGCGCGCCCGCGTCCGAGTTCACGCTACCCGACTGGCTATATTTCTTCGGCGGAATACTAGCCAGCTGGGTCTGATCGTATTCTTCGCGTTGCGACACCTGCTCCGGCAGATTGCCGAAGTTTAGAACAAATTCTTGAGGCGGATACTGCTGGAAACATACACATTGCATTTCAGTAAAAAAGAAGTGAGTCATATTCTTTTGAAAAGTATTGGAAACAGATTTATCACCAAATATTTAATAATATATATTACAGTAATAAATTAACTTTCATATTTTACATTAAATGAGAAAAACATTCCGTTTCTTTTTTTCTCTTCGTAATATCTATTTATTATATCTGGTGTTTGTTCCTTCACAGCGCGATTCCGTCAGAGAATTCACTTACGCTTTCGCTGTTCTCCTCGTAAAACTGTGCCGGTCGATTCTGATTCGGCACGAATTGCGGCGCAACGTCGAAATTGTCGTCATAAAGAGGCTGCTGTCCGCTCGCCGTCACCGGCAGCTGTTGCGACGTTATTCGAGGATAGTTTTCGTCTAGCGGTAATTCGTTGTGCGCGTCGAGGCCGGATTCCGTCGTTGTCGTAATGCGTTTCTTCCCGGGCCGACGAAGTCTCGTTCGTATTCTCGTCGACTTCGGCTCGTCCGGTTTCGGTTTCGCAGTGTACACGGTATCGTCTGGCATTGTCGTTGCAACAGGTACGATTTCCGTCGTCGTGCTCGTCGTCGACGTCGCGAATATCTTCGTGGTCGGGCGACGGTTCAAGGTTTGATGGTATTTGGAACGATTTTTCAGAATCTGACTTGGGCTCGACTCTACCACCGTCTCGTCGTTGGAGAGAATGTGCTGTATCTGCGTTTTATTTTTCAAGCGTTTCAGAAGGGTGATTTCGGATGCTTTCTGCGCGATGCAGTACATTGAAGGGAAGATTGATGGGGTGTTAAGCGGAAATTTCATTTTAAAGTACTTGATGAAAAATACCTTTCGGACATTGTATTAAGAGGATTGAAAAATTTTAGATATTGAAGATTGATGGATTATTAAACAAAAATTTAATTCTAAAATATCTAAAAAAGATATAATGTATATTAAAAGAAAATTGAAAACTTATATGCTGATATTTTATTAAAAACTGCTATTTTTCAGTCAATGGTTATATACTATTATATCAATAAAATTGTATTGTAATTACTATAATGTTAAAATACGACGATCCTTTAAAACATCGTAGAAAAAATTGTTGTCACAATTTTTTTTTAATGTAAAATTGCTCTTTTTTCCTATTATTTCGTGAAACGTACCTCGGACAAAGCGGGTCTATATGTAATAGGCGCTTGGAATCTGCTGTCCGCCGGATGCACCGGTTGCATCGGCCGGAAATTCGGTGGTCTTATGAATCCGTAATCGACGTCCTCCTCCACCGTGGGAGCTGCCATGGTCGTCGTCGTCGTCGTCGGCGGTACGGTAGTGGCGACCAGTTTCTGCTGCTGAGCCGCGTGTATCTTTATGTACTCGTTACCCTCGGTTTGCACCTGCGACCCGTGACTTTGCGGACGCGCGCGTGCCCTCGTCCTCAATCCGTCGCGGTTCCGATTACCGGCGCCGCGACCGGAATCGTTGTTCACAGCGCTGAAACGTACGTACTCGTCCTGGGGGCCGCGGGGTCGCGTCTGAATCGCGGAGTCGTGATGCGTGCGTCCGCCTCCTAGACGAGCTCGGACTCGCTGACGTATTATTACGGGCGCCGGAGTGGTCGTGCTGGTCGTGGTGATCTGGGACAGAAATAATTGTAACGATATCTAAACGGTAATAAATCAAACCTTATGCCTAAAGAAAGTTATAAATCCTACAGAGTAATATTCATAAGATAAGAGAGATTCATAAATGTTGTACAGAGAAATTATTAGTAATATATCAGTTATATAAGTTGTAACAAATTTAATTCTGTATAATGGAAATTATTTTCTGTGGAACATTTCTATAGTATTCTATACGAACGATATTACTGAAAGATTTAAAAATTTTGTTGGATACAGATCTAATAATTCTTGTTGGACTATCAAAATAATTTTGTTGAAAGTAAAAAATGATAAGCATTGCTATAAAATATTCTGATATTCTAGCAGCAGTTTGACTTTCTAACAAAATTATTTTGATCAACAAAATTATTTTTAGATTTGCAGCAAAATCGTTCTTTCTGTGTATTGTTTTTATTATGTATTAATGGCATATAACATCTTTAATTAGTTATATGTTTAATTTATAATCGATTACAATTTATCACATGGCTAGTAAAATTTCAACGAAATTTCGTCACATAAGAATCTATTTCTTTAGAAGATGCAACTGAACATTCGTACAACATTAATATTGTTTTAATATACGTACTTCAATAAGCGGCTCCGTAGAGGGAATTGGTAATTCGTAATCCTCCTGCTTGTTCTGTTGAAGTGGAACGAAAACCGGTGACGCATTCGGATCAGTTTCTATCGCGGTGCTCTCGATCTTGCCGGCATTGTAATCCGCCTGAGTTTGTGCCACATTGCCATCGTAAATCGGGGAATACCGATGCTCCTCGCCGGGCGTGACTCGCGGGTCCACCGTCGTGGGCAGATTGTAGTTGACTTCTTCCTGGTAACGCGGATATTCCTTGGGTCTCTGGGAAATCGTTTGGTCCGGCGAATTCTCGTTTACAACTTGATAGTTGAATCCGTTCACCGGCGCCTTCTCGAGCGCCGATTGCTGGAAGCCGTCGCTCTGATCGTATATCGCGTCTTGGTGCTGGTAGCGCACCTCTTGCGGGCGGTTTTGCGGATAATTTTGATCTCTGGAGTAATCGTTGGACGCCAAGGGCGTGCTGTGCTGAACCGTGACGTCGCGCAACGATGGCGGGTAATTTTCGGTCTGCATGGGAGTAGTCGGATAATTGTCCGGGTAATTGCTCACCGGAGTTTCCTTCCGGTGGAAATCAGAAGCGGGTCCGCTCGGCGCCGAGTACGTGGCGGGAGAGGCATCACTCTGCGACTCGCTCTGTGGATAGTTCTCAAAGTTAGTTGTTTGAACGTTGTGGTTTCGAGCCTGAACAAGTTTAGAAAACAGTATTTACGCGAACGCGCGGATACAATATTTCCACGTTTTCTTTCTTTCAAAATCTTGATATTAGTATATGTATATATATATATATATATATATATATATATATATATACAATTAATATATAAAGAATGTAGGTGAAATTAAAAAAAAAATTAATCGTACCGCGGACTGGGAATTCGCTCTATCTCGATTCCTGTACTTTTGCGCTCTGGATACTGGTCTTCTGTGTTCCGTATTCGCGTTATATTTCTGCGTAGTTTCCGGCGTCTTCGATTTCGTTGGTTCGTAAGAGGATTCGCGATACTCCTCCGTTGTGGTCGTAAATCTAGACTTCGATCGATTATACGTTGGTCTCCGGGTTCTTTCCGTTCTGTTACCAGGTGCTTGAGTCGTTCTGGCTCTAGTAGGTACGATTCTGCCTCTGTGCGTGATCAGACATAATTCTAATATATTAACGTCTCACTGACATTCACGATTGAAAAATTTTTATGCTCTACTTAGCCTTAAACCATCAATTTCTCTCAAATGGCATTAGAGTAATTCATGTGAAAAAATTATATGTTTTCCACATAAATTATATTACGATGCATTTTGCCATGAAAACCAATAAGAAAATTTTGAGAAACGTTACAGACGAAAAGATACTTGAATTATTAAATCAAAATTAATAATTTAAATATCTATTTAAATTTTTTTAATAACAAAAAATACTTTAAAATTATGTTTTAAAAAATTGTTGGAACCACATGAAACGTACAATATTATGAATTGTAATAATAGAATTACACTTACCTTCCTCGTGGCCTATAAGTCGTGGAGCTGATACGAGTAGTCGTCGTCGTAGGCGTCGTGGTCGTGGTCGTTGTCGGGGGTGGCGTTGGAGCGACAGAAAGCTTCTCTTGCTTATCCAGCAAGGAATTTACCAAGCCCGGTAAATGCGGGGAGATCGGCGGTAATTCCGCTGGTAAATTGTATTGCGTCGGTCCAACTGGCGCTCTGACCTCGTTGGCGTCGTACGATTCACGATGATACTGTTCGGCGGTGTATTTTTGAGGCTCTCTCTGCTGGACGAGCTCATGATTGATAAGCGCTAATTGGGCCGCCAGCTCTTGCTCCTTTGTGGAGGGATCGTGTGGACTCACTGACCTGTCCTGGAAACTTGGTGTGCTAGAGTAGACCACTTCCTGTCTATAGCTGGCTGTCGTATCGATTTTCGGAGACTGAGTTGTGAATTTGGTCTCTTGCTCGTAGTAATGCTTCGGCTTATTGTCGTAATACTGTCTGAATCTGAACTTCGAATTTGAGGGCGGCGTTGAGTATGCCGGATCGTACTTAGGGCTGTTGGATTCCGGAGAGAAATTCTGAGTGGTCGAGGAATCGTAGGACGCGGTGGTAGCGATGGATCCGCTTTGATCAGCGTCGCTGTAAGAGTTCGGCTCGATTAACGGCGTCGGATTGGGATTCTGCTCGTTTGTCGGGGTGCTCGATTCCGAGGATGTTTCCGACAAGTTGTTGACCACGACGGAACCGATGTGCGGCGCCGGGAAGGGAATCTTAGAGTAACCCGCGGGCGGATCGAAGCTCAGCGGGGCGACGAAAAAAGGCAGTTTGTCGACCTTGCGTTCCACCCTGTTGTGATCGATCGACGACAGGTAGGGGAGATCGAACTTCGCGTAACCGTAGGGAGGGTCCAGATTTGACGGGCCCACGAACACCTGCGGGCTATTGGGGCCGACGGTATCCAGGACGGCGATGGTTTTCGCGTGTTTTAAGAGCTTCAGGACATCGGTAACCTTGACGGTATCCAACCTGGACGTGGGACTGCCCATGTAAACGGAGAGGGGCGGCTGATTGGGCGACGGTGTGGTTGTGACCTCGCGATAATTCGACTGTTCCTGGTACTGATTAACTCGTGGACGTTGCCTACCGCGAATCTTTTTTATCCTGGTGCCATCCGTGAGTTGTGGGCGACGTGCCTGTTCGCGGACCAGAGCTTGGGACTGAGGGTTTTGAATATTCGGACTGGTAACGCGTAATTGATCCTCCTGTTGACCTTCCTCGCGTAGTCTGGCCTCTTCCTCGCGGCGTCTCTCCTCCTTGACGCGAAGTTCAGAGAGCCGTCGGCGTTCGAGCTCTTCCTGCCTCTGCTTTTCTCTAGCCTCGCGAATTCGATCCAGTTCTCTTTGCCTCGCCATTTCCTCCAGCCTTTCTAATTCCTTTCGTTGCTTCTCGGCCTCCTTTTGTCGCAACAATTCCTGTTCTCTCTGAAGGGCTTCCTGCTGCAATCGCGCTTTCCGTTCGAGCGCCCTCTGCTCCTCGTTCAATTTAGCAAACTCTTTCACGCGTTCCTCCTTCAGGAACTGCGCCGTCTCCTCGTGTTCCCTCTGGATCTGCTGCAGGACTTGCCGAGCGAAGGTTTCTTGATCGGGCGAAAGAGAAGTTTGGTCGATGCCTCCTTGGTTCTCTCGTTGAGGATGCTGTTGGCGAACAGGATATTGCTTCCTTCCGCGGTTCCTTTTCGGTTGACCTCTTTGCGCCAATGTTTCCACCGGAACGTATACTAATTGAACCTACAAGATGTCGTATTTGATGCTGTTATATGTAATGTATATCTTCAATTCATGGTTTATATATATATTTTTTTTACAACTTAACAATTATTAAAATTGTCTATTATATTGTAAATAGTGTTATAGTAATGTTATAAATATGAAAAAAAATTTGAGATAAGAATTGAAATTGCTTGACCTATATCTTTGTGAAGAGTTCGATATTTACTGAAATTAATCATTATCATAAGTTCCACTTTTGTGTTTAAGAAACCAGATCAATTTATGGCTTTTCTGTGCTTAGTTCCGGTTCCGCTCAGTTGATATATGAATCTTGCGTATTCTATGTACGCTCTGATTCTGTTCAATCTAATGATACCATCGCAGAGATGCACATTGTAACAATTGGTCAATAGAACTTGATAAATCGTCGAGAAAGAAAGCGAGCTACGCTGAAGATTTCATTGTACGAACCTCCTCCTCCTCATCGCCCACGCTTCCAATCAGAGAAGATTGTCCTTTCAAACGTTTTCCGTCGGGTTTCTGACTTCCTTGTTTCGTTATGTAAGCGTGCGGTCCCTCTTGCGCGTTCCCACCGCTTTGGCCGTGCGGCAGTATAACTTGACCCTGAGGCAAATTCGATAACTCCTGGTAGGCTTGTCCCGGTCTTTGTGGCAGGAAGTTCTGAGGAGGACGTACCGGCGGAAGTGCCCCCGTGTCCGGATGCGGGGGTACCAGAGCTTCCGACGTTAATTCGGGCGGCGTTTGCAAGTTGCCTAAGGAACTCGGTAGTACCTGTTTCTCATCTTCGGCGTTACTGTAATCGCCGGGTAGAAACGTCTGAGTCTGTAAATGGAGGCAAAATCAGTTTGATGAAATAAACAAAAGGGAACCGAAGCTTATGCATATAACTGTTGAATCCTTTATTAAATTTAATAAAGTATCTGTAGTATTTTTGCCAAAACGATTTTGCCAAATTTATCTTCTTCAATATAAACATAGCTTCAGCCTTTAAAAAAAAATATATTTGATAAAGAGAAAGCTGTACAATGAAACATAAATTTCTCGATATTTACTCGATGAATATCTCTTATAAAAATAATAAATTTAAAAGTATCTTGCATTCTCGATGCATCGCAAGCTGAACCGTTTTACCTGAAGCAGTTGCTGCTGAGTTTTGAGCTGCTGCTGCAGCAGCAGAAGCTTTTGTATGCTCTCCTGCGTTTTCTGCAGCTGAATCAGTTGCTCCTGGTACTGCTGCTGAAGGGCGGGCGGTAACGCGAGCGTTTGAATTGGATTCGGTAGATGCGTGCTGCTAGACAGAAGCCCGCTCTCCGCGTTGCCCCGCGACAGTTGGCCAGACGCGGTCCCCGGATTAGCCAGGGGGATCCACTCGCTGTTGGAGACTTGTCGTGACCATCGCTCGGCCGCGCATCCGTCGAATCCGCCTAACAACGTTAGGACGATGAATACCGCGGTCGGTGTGAAGCACCTCCGCACAATCTAAAACCGATGATATCGATTAATTGATCGCGAACGGCTGATTAATTAACTTCGGCGATGACACGTACGCTACATTGACAGCGTAAAATTGCTTTGATTGACTTTGCACGGTGGATCTGGGTCAACATCGACGTCGGTTCGTTTTGGCGTAGTTTATATTTTTTTAAACAAAGCACTCTTTCTCTCTCTCTCTCTCTCTCTCTCTCTCTCTCACTTACTCGCTCTCTCTTGTGCGCGTATGTTGTGTATTGTGAGTGGTGTGCACTCCAGTTTCATAGTACAGGATAAATTGCGTACCATATACGACTCATAAAATTATAAGTAGCATTCTATTATATTTGGAATTCTGACGCGAGTCACTGATTGTTTAAATCGAGTTTAATTGTCAAAATATATGAAAATTAATTAAGTATATGAGAATTAATTAAATGATTACAATACGAAATGATTTTCTACATGTAGAATAATATATAATGTCATTAATAAAGGATATATTTATTATAATATACGGAGATAGAATCACGTTATCTCATGTATTAGGGAACAGGATGCAAAATGTGCATTAGAGGGTAACAGACAAAACGTGGTAACGCTTCGTAGCGGAAGATAACAAGAAACCAACCGCAATTTCACCGCATTTATCATGATGCGAATAAGTAATCGAGATCATGGACCGATGAATTGGCTGCAACTTTATGGTAACTTAATGGAACCTGCGGTTTCATAATGCGACAAAGCTGCGACGAACAAGCGTACGCACGTATACAATGTTATTAATTACTTCCGATATAATGCCGATATTATTTCTCGTCAAACGTTTCATCGCTTTCCATGACGATTATAAAATCTTTGAATGAATCGTTTCCTCATTGAGGGAAAGTTATTATTTTGCGAGTAGAGAAAAGACATTTGACGTAAAGATAAAATTATCAAAATTTATTGGGAATACATTTTGGTAAAATAATAATTATATTATCATTCATTATATCGAATAATCGTTGTTTTAATGTTACGGACAGAATTTCTATTATTTTCAACCTGTTCTTTAATTAAAGAGAATCACTTCTCGTTTAATTAGATTTAATTATATAAATTTTGTTTGATAGTAACAAGAATAGATTGTCATCAGAATTGCATTTACTTCCTATTAAATTAATTGTATAAATTAAATTAAAATATCATATAAATGTTTTCCTTATTGTATGCAATTGGTATGTAGATGTAATTACGCGATAAAAGACGTGTGTCCTTTTATATAGTTTTTTTTTCGAAAAATATCAAATAAAAGTATTAAATTTTATGTCTATACATTTACACGTAATTAGATTAAATTTTTGTTCTTCTAAAATGGGAAAGTTTTATACCGTGCAACATTTCTATTTCTGATGTTTGCGATTGGCTCGTTGCGCACACATCGCGTGTGTCGTCGATCGATCGTTCATCTCGAACGGAGATGCGAATGACGCGTATTATTGCATCGGAATAACGTAGCGGCCGTTGTTCCGATATCTGCTTTCGATACAGTTTTCCGTTTCGTTTCCACTTCATTTACCGCACGCGGAATTGCACGCCGATGTATTAATACTCTATTTTGCGTTATTTCTATCAAATGATCGGTTAGATGAAGAAATAAATCGTCAGCAAGCGTATCACGTAATATCTGATAGTCCTATCATCGTATCCGGTTTCTGCTTGATTTTTAAACAAATACGTAATATCTAAAGCTAAATTATAGCCTCATAATATGCGCCAGGCATGAATCATTAGACACAATTACGCGTGCAGAGACAACTTTCACTCGCGGGCTGTCGCTTTTGTCTATTTATATATCCGCGCAATCTGTATGTTCCGATGTATCGAGAAAGGTTGCTAATGATTTTAAATGTTCGGTAATAATAATTTAAATCTTATTAATAATTATAAGACTATTAAAGCGAAAGAGTTTAATTTGTACTTCAATCGTGCATACGTTAATCAGAATCTTATAGGAACGTTATAATTGTCTAGGTTTAGATTGGTTAATAATAACACGATATGTTTCGCAGGAAATATTTGAAGTGTCCGGTGACATGGCTCTCCAAGTGAATGTAGTCGGCCTTCTAGTTGCGAACACGGAAAGTATAGGCATGTGCAATGTACTGTCTTTAATCTATTTTACATCCGCAAGCATATTTACGGCAGCCTAAACATTCACACGTTAAAAAAAAAGGATTCTTTTTTTGTTGTTTGAATGCTTTTTGCAATGTCATGGGCAGTATTAATTTTAATAAATTAATAACTTAATCGTTAAACTATTAATAAATAATAGTTATTTATTAATAAATATAGTTATTATTTTAAATAAATTATTGTTATTAGACTAAATAATAAGTGTAAGAAACATGAAAAAATTAATCAAAACTTATTATTATTTGCTCAAAATTAAATTTATTATATTTTCATGTTTTATCTTGATTTAGTATTATATAAAACCATAGAAAGCAATTATTAATGCTAGATTAATAATTAATTATTGTTTAGATAACGACTGCAAAAATTATTACATTATTGTATTAATTTCATTATAATTAATTATTGCGATTATTACGCCACGAACGTTATCATCGTTACAATCCATAGTTGATATTATCATCGCATGTCGCCCGCGAATCGCGGGAACTTCTGGAGTGCGACCAAAGCTAACGAACTGTGAATCGCATCAAATAGCGTACGGCGATTTCTAATAAAATACCTCGGCTGTGACTACCTAATCTTACGAGATCGCAAGTTGCCAGACGCAAGTTTTTACGAAAATGATGATTGATGGACGAGTAACTACGCGGGAAATAAGTGTATGTGGTAACAAAAAATAATGAGTAAAATCTACAGTCAATGACTGTACGGATTGTGATTTAACGCGTTGAATTTTAAGCATAACATGCACCGTTCATCCCGGAAAGATGTTTCGAGTGGCTGGAACATGTTGAAGATCACTGTCATGCTTCTCGATATTATCGATGCAATTAATGCTTGTAAAATGATATCAGTACGATGATATCATTGACGAGATAAATGTGAGGAATGCTAAAGATTCGCTAGTTCCTGAACTGCACAATGATTTCCGAATCGGTCAAGTCTTCGTGCTACTGACATGATTTTGATTATGCTGCCGCGAGCGTGTCTATATAATTTTCATTACGGAATATCGCGTGTCGGACACGCCGCGCAATTTTTCTGCTTTCTTCGTGATTTTTTCCGAGCGCATTCCGTCCGGCCGTTTTTAGAAACGAATCCATCGAGTGTAAAGTAACGGCGGCGCGATCCATCGGAAGGGTCTCCCATCGAAAGGAAAAGAAATCAACCGCGAGCGTATGAGACATACCGCGCATATACATATTAGCAATGAAATTCCAACGGGGAATTATTGGATCGTTGTTCAGCGAAAGTACCGGCAATGAAAAATTCACTTCCAGGAAGAGCACCGTTCCAACTATGCGTGTAATATACGGCCCTAATATCAATTTAAGTGTAATATATCGAGAAGGATCATATTGAAGCTCGTCGGCTAATTGTAAATATCTCTAAAAACGACATCGTGAAATACGACAAATTCTTTAAATTTTATTAGAGTATATTTTATTAGAGTATTTTATTCTGAACATTGAGAAAAAACTGCACACGGAAAGAACGATTTTGTTGAAAGGTCTAAAAATTTTGCTAAATACAGATATGAAAATAATTTTTGTTCAATAATCAAAATAATTTGTTGGAGAGTTAAACATGATAGGCATTGCTATAAAACATTTTGATATTTTAGCAATCATTTCGCACAAAATTATTTTGATTATTGAACAAAAATTATTATTTTCAGATCTGGATCCAGCAAAATTGTCCTTTCCGTGCACGAATATCTCTTTTTAGTTATTCGACATTTCCTGCTCCTTAATTTCTCCTTCAGTTTTCCGAAGGGACGGCCACACTTGATACTTAGTCAACTATAAAATTGGCAGTCGTTGGAAAACGCATATCGCAAAAAGTGTTAGTTCAAGAATTCTCCATTCTCTCAATTACATTTGAAAGTACGTCGTTTCGACGTACGCGATAGTGATGGTCATCGCAATTCCGTTTTCAATCCTCTAACCGATCTAACTTCCCACGCGTGCACCCAGCCGCGGGTGTAACTGAAGCTCGAATCTCCGTTCGCCGTGGTGCCGTCGAAAGAAATGACTTTCTCTCGGTCGGTGGAGGCGCGCGTAAGACGATATTTCCCGTTCTCGCTGAGCTTCGCTCGTAACATCGCGCAGCCAATGCCGCCGTGTAATGTGTGCAATTATCAATCGTTCATGTTCGCCACATGCCGGATCGGAACGGCGGTTAAAAAGGAGGTCGAGCACCTTTCTCTCCAACGCGTGAGGAAGCTAGCCCGGGTCCTCAGATAAAGGCGCGGTCTTGACATCGTTGCAGTTTTGTCCAACATGATCACGCTTTTAACAGGTTGCTCGTCGCGGTAAGATAAAATTAACATGACTAGACGATTATGCGAACTTTCCAGTTTTTTAATCTTTTAAATGTCCAATAAGAAAGGTATTCTTAAAAATAGAAAAAGATCGTTTAATGTATACAAATTGCTAACATTACATCGAATAATTAAAATTTGATTAATACGAAAAAATAATATAAACACATATACTTGAGAAATATAGGTATATTTGAAATATCTCTTTAGAGCATAAATCATTTTCTTTTTCAATTTTATTTCTCTGAGTTAACCTATATATTAAAGTGTTATAGCTGTTGTAAACCTGCAATAACACATCTGGAAGACGCATTGCTTCAAAAGCTTTTTCACTAATAGTAACTGTAACTCGTCCAAAACTTTGTCAGTGTTCTGTGAGTGATATCCGCGAAGCAAGGATATAGAAGCACTGAAACAGTTTCTTCATCCATGCACATGTTTCTGTGTAAGTCTTATTTAAGTCCTGAAAGTCTTGGGAAGGACGTATGGCGACATGCACGCGAGTGTGCGTAATCCTGTCGAATGTACCGTCTGTAAAAATGGCATATTCGCGGCCTTCGGAATTTCATGCTCTACTTGCACGTTTGCACTATCCTATCCGCAGTCGCTCGCGGAACTTTCGTTTCTTACAAGACTTTTCGAGAGGGTGTCCGTCGCGTTTGAGAGAAAAGTACCGGCGAACGATATAAGTTCCGATCGAATTTCTTGTAAATAGGCTTTACACGCGAGCACAGAAATAGCGGTGCACCGCGCGATAGCATCTTGCAGTCGTGGCTTACTGGAAGACATATTTTGTTGTCGCGAATGTGGAATATATGCATGAGTATGTTACGCGCGGATCCGTATTTAATTGCTACGTTAAAAAATCGAATAAATTAATTGCAAACGCAGAATTTACGAAATATAGCACAATTTAATAAATGCATTTTTTTACAAATCAATTTTCATGCAAAAAGCCTTGTAATTAAAATTTTATTTGCATTTATCAAATTAAATGACTTATCGCGGGTTGTATTTATTAAAAATTAAATTCTCATCTATAAAAAAATTTATTACTCTAATCAGTATTTTTATTTTTTGTTTCTATTTCTAAAAGTTTTGTCTTTTTTTAAATAAACCGATATTTAAGTCTCAAATAAATCAAATCTCGTGATTGAAAAAAGATTACATGTAAATTACTTAAGAATATGATGTTCGTTACAAATATGCGTTTCTCTACAGATTTGTCGTCTCGAATCATGACATCGTTCAATTTCATTATAATTTCCACAAGCTATTGTTCTTCCTACGTATAACAACTGCGGCGAATTTATCTGATGAAGACCCCCATATGCAATATGCGAGATAACAATAAGCAAACGAGCGATTGTTTTCCCTGGGAAAAACAATACCGTAGATATATCCGTGTATTTGCAGATTCATTTTCTATTGGTTGAACAATCGTGCACCGCTGCTCTTTGCACACATTTATTTCCTAGCGTAATAGATACAACTTTATCGTCTTGAAAGGCTCATTTGACGCGAGCCAGTAATATGTCTCCCAGCGGGGCTCTCTCGAGCTCCACTTGATTAGCTCCTGTCACCGGGAGATCACCGACAGGTTTCACATGCTCGATCCGGTCGGATGGCCGACGCCTCATCGGTCGGCGTGCCACTTATTGTCGCCGACTTTCTTCGCCGGTGTTCCACCTTTACTTTCGCCTTCGAACTTTTCGGCTCCCACTCGAGCGCGCTGCACCGAGACCGATTCGGACCGCGAGTTCCCCTCCGCGGCTATCGCGATAGATCGCTTACTCGTGCGACTTCCGACCATAAAAAGAAGCAAATAACACCCAGCCGGAAATGAGGGAAACTTACATGTAACGCTTGACGGAAAAACACAACATCGTATGGTGTGAAATCTGTTTAGTCATCTGGGGGACTGAACAGGAGTAATCTATCTCATTAGGGATATCCTGTATTTTTTTTCCCTCCGAAAAACTGTTCGACCGGTTCATTTGAACGGATTTAAAAATTTTGATTTAATTAATTCGAACGTCAATTAGTCTCAATAGCGCGCCGTCGCCGATTCTTGGGACACATTCGTGCGACCGCTGGGACATTGACATCGTATCGTCGTCGCGAGGTCATTATCCTTGAATAGGATGCACCTGGGCGACAATGACTCGGGATGCGCGATGAGATTAGCGCGGAGGACGATTACGGAATTAGTCGCACATGAGTCGCGATTGTGCGCATTGTTCACACGATGTGCGCGAGCTTTTACGATCTATAGTCATGGTAGGCATAGCATGTAGGGAAGTATCGTGACATAACTAATTCTAACTTTCTCAAACGAGTTTTGTCAGCTTTCCCGCAGCATCTTATTTGCAGAAGAAGATATATAATTAATTTTGTTTAGAGGACCTATATTTCAGAAAGTTCGCTTCTACATCTGTGAGATAATAATGCTTAATTTGTTAATAGAAAAGAAGCGTTTTTCTTGCTCTGATGAATGTTCTTTTACATTTGATAAAAATTTTTATTGTGTAAGAATCGAAGTTTTGTTTACTTTTCTCGAAAAAAAAAACATTCTACCTTCGCGACAAAGTGAAACTCGGTGACAACTCGCTAGGTGACAACAGCATGGCACACGTGAGTTAATTCGTCGCGACGAAATATAATTAAGAAGAGCAGTGAAGATCGCAAATTTTTCCTAGTTTCATTTCGCTCACGAGAGCGGCACGCGATGGAAGTATTAAAAAGCCGGAGGCGGGAATTTCTTTTCTTTACCCGGTTACGTGCCACTTAGTTCGGACTTTTGTTGTAAGAATTTCCGCCTACGACTGACCTTCCAGGCGTAGGAGAACTATTTTGACGTCATACGTAAAACTAAACTTCAAAAATACTTTAGCAGTTTTGTAAGATTTATAACTTAAATTTAGACACTAGTAATGAGTCACATCAGAGCATTTTTCTTTCCTAAATGCTTTCTTAAAAGGTTATTAAATGCTCAGGAAACCTTAATGTCTGAGACTTCTTAGAGGATTATGATGTATTGAAGACTTAATATCTGAAATTAAATTTCTTGTGCAGTGTTTTTCTGCAAAGTACATTAAAAATATCGTATTAACGGAATAAAATTTAATAGCATTTTTAATATATTTAAAAAAAATTTTTATATTAAAAATTATTCTGGTTTACATTTATTCTTTAAAGAACTCGATCCAAAAATAAATCGCCTGCTTTCTTACATCGCATGCGAATATTTAATTAATTAATGAGTGCGTGTATGCATCCGTGTTATCATCAATTAGGATTAAATATACGAATGTACTTGGTCTGCTGAATAACGTCATGTACAATGGAGCTACGGCAAAACACGAAATTCCGCCCAATTTAGGAAGATAAATTTCGACCTAATTACATATAAATGTAAGCACAACGGTTATTTCCATTCTAAGTTAAAACACAAAATTAATAAATGTTTATATAGATTTATTATATAGTTATTACATATAGTTTTGAATTAAAAAAAAAAATAAAACTATATATTGATTTTTAATATCTTATCATAATTTCTATTGCCGCATCCACTTCCATTTCTTACAAGAAAAAAGTAACTATTTTTGTCTTTTTGTATATAGAGAGAGAGACTTAAAGTACGAAATGATCGAAATCTTACTTTTTCTTAAACGTTTAAAAAATGTTAATCTACGATTTTAAGACAGATTTCTGTTTGAGTATGTAATTGATGTTTCTTATATTTCTCGTCTAAAAAAGTAATATAAGTAGTATAAGTATAATAAGTAATATAATCTTTTTGAAAGCAAATTAACTTTTGTCAAATTCTATTATTAGATTAAAACATATTTCAAGATTTTTCATGTGGATATTTTCTTGGAATCCTTTACATTAGATTAATTTATTTAAATTAAATGGTCCTGAAGGAGGAAAATACGCAGAATGTTTTCGCATAATCAGATGGGATGTTTTTTCTCGCCTGTATATATAGATTGGACAAATTTCACGTCGCGCCCGTGATGCAAGTAGGCCGCGAACTATAACTCGAGCATTAAATCACGCGATCGGAGATTGAACTCATATTCAGATTTCACTTGAATACCCTATCGAAACCTGGCCCGGGCCGGGAGAAAGGTAACGCCTTCTCCGTGAAAAATCGAATAATAGGCAAAAGTCACGCGGAATTATTCGCCGGCGGGAACGAAATGCGGGTCAGTGTGTGAACAGCTCTTCGCTCCTTATGCCGCAATTCAGGAGGTCAGCGACCGTCTCTTTCTCTCTCTCTCTCTCTCTCTCTCTCTTTCTTTCTTTCTATCTCTCCTTATCACGTGTCACCGCTTTTTCCCACTTTGGTTCACCTTGTTTCTCGACGAAGAAGAAAATAGTTACGCGCGAATGTCTCCATTTTCGCGCGACACCCGTTGACTGTCGTATACTACTAGTTAACCGAAGTTATACAATCTTGCCTAATTGTGCCCCCGCGAACGAGATTTCGATACTAAAACATGCTTTACGGAAGAAAAGCACGTCGACGTATCGTTATCAATATCGTGCGGAATGACATTTCGCATAAGAACTCGCGCTGCTTTCTCTTTCCATTTTTTTTTCTTTTCTTTCTTTTTTGCAGTAGATTCGGCGATCCTTAACGCGTTCACGTCGAACGTGTTACAGACGCTCGCCGTCCAACTTTGGACACGCTCGTTAAAACTTGATGCAGTTTATATTTTTCCACCGCATTGTACGTGACCGCTTATTTGTAATTTCGCAGTACACCGCAACTCCTTAATAAGATCTGCTGTTTAAGCATTAAGACCTGAATACAGACTATATACTCAGGATAATCGTAAGCGAAGAAAAAGAATAGTAAATTACACGCGCATGATACGCTACGACCCAATTATAACTGATTGAACGGCATATGAGTATAAATTTTATGTATTCGCATGCATAAATTTTTAATGAAAGGTGGAGCGATTTATTGATATTATCTACAGTGATACGTTTTATTCGTTACACCTGTAAGGGAGATGTTTTTAGGCCCCGAATTATTATCGCTATTTAATATCCGGTGGCATTTTTTAAGCCGTTTAGCGGCCGTAAATTATGTACTGTGAAATTTTACAGCATCGGCATGCAGAGCGTAAGTTAGAAAGCGTAGTAACACAAGAGACGCATCGACACACTGGTCTATTTTACAATTATCTCGCTGTTCGAGATAAAAGGATGCAGATATTTAGAATATTTTGAATATTGCTTCCATGTGGCGAAAGGGATACTGCTGCACATATTTCAAATATTACACACAAGTTACACGTCGTTATCTTATAAGAGCGAAATCACGGGAGAAATCTGGAAGTAGAAAATCTTGTGTATTGTACTTCCTATTCAGCTGTTTCTCCAAAAGCTGTATAAATTTTTTCTTGATAAAGTGTAATTTATAAAATACGGAATCACAAGTTTTTATTAAAAAGAGAAGTTCTCCCGCTTCAGTATTTTTTTTATATTCAGGTGTATTTAAATGATATACAGTAAAAAATTTAAGTTATGTGCGCACTGTACATGAAATGTGAAAAGATTATTTATTGTAATGAGTAAGGCATTTTTACAACTTTTCGCAGTTACAAGTTTAATTCTCTAAAGAGGTCGAACATCAACCAGAAACGTTACTTTCTACTGTTAATTATGCACACGTTCTGTTAATGGACGTCTATAATTCAGTAAACTATCCATGCAGATTTATGCAGGTGCGATTCTCTTTGTGCCAATTTTTTTGTACGAAATTATATAGCGATTTATTTTGCCATTTTTTAACTTTTACTTTTGATGTTATACGAAATGAAAGAAATGATCAATCTACTTATAAACTTTGTACTTTAGAAATTGTAAGCTAATTGTTTCAGAAAATCCTTTATACATTTTTTTAAGTCAAATTAATTGCCGAATTATTAACTACCAACAAAATTCTTTTACATATAACGGTGAAAGACGTCGTAAAATCTATTTCCTAAAATAACTTTCTAAACATGATTAACCGTAGAAAGCAACATTCCTTGTTGAGTTTGATTTTCCTAAGGAAGGAAACGTATAATTATACTAATCCATTATTTTCGAGGATCTTCGCTATCTATTATTCTCTATGTTGATTGTAGTCACAAATTGTTTATGCTGAAGTTCGTGCAGATGTAGAGCTGGAGAATTTCTAATGCGCTACCGCAAATCCTACCGATATCCGCGGACTCACCATTGTGCAGGGTGGCTGTACTTCCGCACTAGGTCACAGCACCACCCTCGACCTACTGTCCGTTTCTCTCGCTTGCTTCCTCTTTCGCTCTCTTTCTCCCTTTCTCTCGTACACCTACGAACTTCACGAGACGAATACCGTTTTGTTTACTGATCCCGTACCCCGCACTCGTTCACATCGCACCACCGGCACACATATGATCCCTCCTGCCGAATCCTAATTTTATCGTAATTGGAGCCCGATTCTCCAGGTCACCTCGAACCGTCTCCGTTCGTCCCGCAAGCTCGGAGCGAAACCGTCAACGTAATAAACGTTGTTTCGTCGACACGGGTGGTACACGTGCGGTCTAAGGAATACGAGCAGTTTGAACGGGCTGTCCCAGAATGGACAGGCTATATAGATATCCCCTCCAGAGAACGACGGGGAACTCGCGGGCAGAAACCCAGGTACCACCGGCAAACCATGATCCAGGAGAAAGCCTCTCCTTCGATTGGCTCCATGATGTCGGTGCACATTGAATATCACTCTGAGGGATGAGTGTCAGTCTTAGGCTCGTACTCAGTATTATTGTCCTTGCTCTATATATCATAATTAATGATCGTGTTCGAACAACTAAAATTATTTTCTTTATCATCTTTTTCGGGAAGATGGACAGAGGATTCTAATAAATAAATGAATAAATGAACGCTCTGTTATATTATAAAAATATCGTAGGAAAATTTGTTATACTATATAAAAACATTGACGAATTTCATTTTGTATATAACTTATAGTCGTACAATATGGATATATATTTGTCGGAATTTATGGCAGTATATGCACATTATTTATAGATTTTCGCTTCGCATGAATGTAAAAAAGCTGAAAACCATCGCACGATCGGAATCAATCATTTTCCAATTTGCGTCCCGCGATATATATTAACATGTACTGCTCTGATTTCTTTTCGCGGCGATCTGGTTGCGCGTCATGTTTCAAACTTGAATCGCGATGTTTTATGCATCGAGTACATTGAATGGCCGTATTGTAACGCATCGATCGAGAAAATAATAGATGCCAGGTGTGATAGATTTGTGATATTATCTTCATAGTATTTCATAGTTGTGTATAATAAATAATTAAAATATAAGTATTCTTTAATACGTATGATCGGCACTCTTCACAGTCTTGTAAAGGGAGATTCTACGAACAAATTAAAAAAGGGATTTTTATAATAATAGTAAAACGTTAATATATATACACATCCATACAGGATGTCCTATTTGAATCTTAGGATGGCAGACGCAAAGATAGATTTTAGAAAATTACGCTTCCCTCTTTGACTGTGCATTAGCTGGTTTGTGTGGGAGTGAAGAATAGGCGGATATTGACATGAACTCTCAAAGCCTTAGCCTATTCTAGTAAAGTGTTTGCACAAGAACGTCAAAAGTCAACGTATAATCCATCAAGCTCATTTCAGAAGCGCTCTTTGAAATATAATGTACCTTGTAATACCGATCTACAAATATTTTCTACATTATATACGACACATTTCAATTAAGTTATTCTGTCCCAATTTCTGTGGCGATCTATAGATTGTTTAGAATGGGCTTTATTCACTTTATGATGGAGAGAGAGCTGCTCCGCTTCGGCCTGAGCTCGCAAGGCGAGCGAAAGAAGTGAGAGGCGAACGGAGGTGTACGCGTGTTACTCGTTCTTATGCAACTTCTGATTGGAATCGTGGGTCAGTCAGTTCGTCGACTCTTATGGAAATATGCGCCGGCCACGATCCTCTCGCCCGCAGGAAGGAACGAAGCGCCAGGATTAGGAAACGCTATCGGCCATCAACCGCGTCTAGAACATATCGTCGGTTTTTGTCGTGACCCGTACGCTGTTCTCAGGATGTTGCATCCGACGATACCTCTGAATGAAGGATGAAATACGCGGAATTTTCGCAACTCTCCGCGAACATCGATTTTTTTTCTTCTGACTTTGAGTATTCGAATCAAAATCGAATTGACTGATAGGAAATGACTATTATATTTAATATCTTGTGTTGTTATTTCTAGCAAATTTTTGTAAAACAAATTATTTCTTTTATCCATAGCCTTTTATCCATGATTAAATCCTACGTTGTTTTTTTAATATTATATTATGTTAAATTTTAAAAGAATTAGAATTATTAAAATTAATGCAGCGATTTGAAAGAAAGACTGAAAGCTTCAATAAAATCATAAAAATTGGAAATTTTTAAATTTCAAAATTTGACAATTTAACCGAGTTCACAATATTATCGGGAACAATACACACAAAATCTAAAAACAACTAGAAGCTAGAATTCTAATATTTTAGTATAGTTACGTTTAAAATTTTAAACAATAAAAACTGCAGAATTTTTACAATTTTTGCAGCAGGAATTGATTTTAGCTAAAAATGTACTTTCGTCAATTCTGTGGAAGAATCTCATCCTAAAAAACGTATCCTTTTAATGGGAAAGAAATAAGGACGGGTAAGATTTAGAATAAGACGAATTTGTGGTAGGACGAGGCAAATCCTCGAATTGAATGCCCGGATATACGGAGTGCTGATGATTGCATGCCTTCAACATTCGCACGGCCTCGCAGACGCCGGACATGTTTCATGCTGTCCTGCATAGAACGATGAAAAATACGACTTAAGAGTAAATTAATGACCTGGCAAATAGATCTCTATTAAGTGTACGCTGCACAGCTTTTTTTGCAACGAGTATAGAATAACCTTGACAGGCTTGATATGCATTCAAATGAACTTAATATAACAAGAAATCAAATATTTAAAATAAACTCGCGAATTTCTTCTTAATTTAAATAAAACTTTTATAGCGGATGTGTATATAAATTTCTTATGGTAATAACTTAGAACTTACAATATTATGATATTTTTACGTGAAATGACAATCCCAAGTTTGTTAAATTTAACAATACCTTTTACCCTCTTTATGAGTAACAATCTATAATTTCAATCTTCATAGATGTTTAAATATAATCAAATGCTTTTCTAAGACTAGCACTTAAATTCCATGGTTTAGCTCTGCATGCAAAGACGTTTGATGCGTTCCTCTTCAATCGTTCGGTTAGGTTCTCTTATCGATTGGCTCGCTCGACCGATGTTCTGCGGGTGCGTAAAGTAAGCAAATAGCAGTTTGAAACGAGGGTGAAAGCGAGAGAAATTCGCGACTTGTCCTATTGAATCCCATTGTCGCAAATAAGAGCACTTGGAAATCTTTTACATCGCGTCATTGTTCCCGAAAGTGGACGTTAATCAATTTGCATAATCGCCGTTGTGGGTAACCTTGGAGCACGAGCTACGAGTCTGTGTATACTGATTGGAAAAACATAATTTCTCCTTGGCGTAGAAAGTATTCATATCTGCCGGTAATGTAAGCCGTGAAAGTAAAATACGCCTAGTCACTATATTGGTTCTATTGTATCCGTTATTATCGAAAAAGAGTCAGTGAAGAAGCTATAAGTTCTTCTTGATAGCCGGAAGCTTGATTAGCAAGCGAAAAGAGAAGAAGAGAGAAAGATCTCACAGATATTATAACTATTATTAGTTTGAAAATAAGAATCGAGCCACTCCAGTATAGAGATAACTATTTAGCGAATACTAAATATAATAATTTAAACGGTACATGGACAGTCACAGCTAGGTTTCCACAGACGATATAATGCGTTACTTTCATGAATTTATTTAACCTGTTCTTTGCTCTGTAAAAGTGGCATATGTATCGAAATTACAAATATCTTTATTTTAATCTAATTTTGGAACTTAAAGACTTTAACATCTGTTTAATAAACTTCAATATGCAGTTTTAGTTATACGCAAAGCATAAGGCTGGTTATATAATGCTGCTTTTACAGGACTTGCTAAATGAATTCATGAAAGTACTTTTGTGGACACTCTCTGTACAGCTATTCTCACCTATTTAGACCTTCGCCTTTCCTTTCACTGGCACTGTTGCGATGTTTGTAAAAATTAGCGCGAGCCTATATGCGAGTTTCCATTTTCCATGCGCGTATTTGTCATATGTTTTTCGCGAAACGCGGCATTTTATGAGGATCCGAGCTATTCTCGTGAAATGTCGACGGAGATGTAATCAGAATCTTCATAAAATGCCACAGGGTAAATCCATGAAATGTACGCGTTACTATAAGAAGACATTACCGTAATTTGCGCAATGATTGACGTTTCTGAGAAAACAATTTCGCAAAAAGTTTCTCTCATTTGTCCGCCGGACGAACAAAATAAACGACAGTATCTTGCGAACGGCTAATCAGGATTATCCTTGAATATATTGTAAAACATCTTATGATGTATTGTAAAAGGTATACGTTTTCCTTGCGTAAAGTAAATTCTGCGTAGTGAAGAATCGCGGTAGGCTTGAGCAACCTTGGTCAAAATGAATCTTCATTCGGCAAAAGCTGGTCGCGAGGACACGGGGGAGTCCTAGAAAAGCAAGATTGCCGTCGCACGAGCGACACTAATTGATAGCGGGGACAATGGGGTTTTATCCGGTCGCCTCGTGCCTCAGGAATCGCCCGCAGGTGAAAGCGACCCGCCCGTGAGGCAAAATGCATTCCTACCTTGTGGCCGTTCCCCTCATCACGCGCTTCTCCTATGTAATTATCTTAATAATCTGCCGCCGTATCACGGCGTTTCCACCGTCTCTCTCTCAACCACCGTCCTTTCCCTTCGTCCCGCGGTCGCGACGGTGGGATATTGTGGCGGCTCAATTTACAATGATTTGACTCCGTTTGCTTCTTGCAACAGGATTACGCCGACGGAGAATGTCTCTCCGTCGGCCGATTTGATTATCGCGCGACTAGCGAAATAACGCGGTAAACGGCGAGTGGATGCCACGGTTGGTATCGTTCCAATTAGTAAATTGTGCGGTCGAGCAGTAATAATTGCAGATAAATATAATCAATTTTAACGACGGTTAAATTGAAAATAATGAATTGAAATATTATTTCGATGAAGCTTTGTTAATTGAAAGACACAATTGGCAATTTTAGATTATTATCTGCGAATTAATAATTAAAATGGTTATAAAGTATTATAAAGATGTAAAGAGAGAACGTAGCGTTACATAAAAATGTTAACTCCAATTATATTATGTAGATACCGGTTTTAGACATAATACCGTAGCATATTATGTATTGCATAATACAAGTGTTAAGCTTGTAATTAAAATATCGTCCTATAAAACAGGATTGAATTCACGCACTTGCTATAAATGGGAAATTAATCGAATACAAAAAATAAAATGTATTAACATCTTTTTCTTATTTTAATTTTTCTTATTTTAATTAGTTATTATTTTATTTATGTAAGTGTATATTTTATATATACATATTATACAATATTAACCATTTATTGTTACATAAATTTTGTAAGGATATAAAACACTCCGAGTTCTTCTAGCAATTATGTTAAAGCAATGACATTACATTATTCACGGCATTACACAGCATAATGTCACAATTATCTTGGCACGATACAATTCCGTACAGAAGAGAATTGTGATATTTTGCGTGCATTACGCAAAATAATTTACTCTGCAAAAGAACTTTGTGTCTTTATCGCTGAACAATATTAACGAATGTAATTTCCCTCAGTGATTTACGCTGCTTAATTTTGACGACGCAGCATCGCGAATTGCATGATTAGATTAATTATAGAGCCATGACATCGTAATAGACCCTCAGATCTCCTTTCCCCATTTAAACCGGGTTTCCCTTCCTTCGGCACCGAGCAAAATGCAATCGTGTTTTGTGCATTGCACTCACAATCAGCAGTCTGACAGTTTACGAAATGGAGAGTCAGAAGGCGGCTTAAAGTTTTAATTAGAAACTGATCTATTTCCGATGCAGTAGCCGAGCTCGCTCGTTCTATACAGAGTGCTACATAAAATGAAGCTAAAAAGGAACGAAAATATCAATTTAATTATCGATAATATGAGCTACGGTTTATCGATATTTCATCGGTTTTTTTAAATATATTGTAGAATAAATGTAGAAAATTAATATTTCTCTCCTTATTTTTTATGCAGAACTAAACATTATTACATTATTACGTAGTATTAATTGGTTTTATGTTATACAACAATATAGGCTCTACGTGTAAATGATATATAAATTTTTTTTATTCGACATTTATTAATTTTCTATATCATACAATTATGACACTTTCATAAAACGTTTAAATATTATCTTATTATTTTAATGGACTTATCATTTCAACACAGAACAGAGAAAGAGAAAGCCGCGAGAGAGAAGCATGTAAAAGCATGCGTCACGCCGCGCGAAAAAGGTGAATGCGGGAGTAATGGCGGATGAGCAATGAACTTGACCGGAAGTAGGTCAGGGTGAATCTTCTCTGAGCACGGTGACTATTTTCTTCATGACTTTTCAAGCGTGACGGTTTATTTAGCAATTACTCAAACGATATATATATATATATATATATATATATATATATATATATTCTTTAATCAGTTTTTAGATTTAAATTTTTTTCTTTTTCTGGCACTATCTTTTTTCTAGAAATACGAATTGCCTCGTGAAGCTTTATGACACTTAATTATATAATTTGTACCGTAAAATTAAAAAATAATTTAGAAAATATATCGGCAAAGAATATTATCAATTAAAATTTGCAGTTCAAACAATTTTTGTGTAAAATTTTAAATAAAAATAAATTTTAAAACAGAAAAGAATAAATATGTATTATAACGTTCTAACGTTAATCCTATATTTACATTTAAAGTATATAATTCCGGATATAAATTTCTACATTTAAGAAACGTGCCTGAATTCAGAATTGTATCGTTCTTTATTATATCTCCGCAACGAGGAGAAAATGTCACAGAGAAATGGCACATTCTCTAAGAATATATTACTTTTATGATGTATTAGGTCATGGTATTAAACTGACAGGGCATGTGGACACTTGGTATATTTAATATATATGTGGAAACTGCTGCCTTAGAAACTCGCCCACGAAACTCGCTCACGTAACTCAGGACAATGGATGAACGTTAAAATTGAAGTACCGTAATTGTGTTAAATGTGGTCTTGTTATATTGATAGCGCGAAAGTTTCCGTCGAAATTTCACGGAGATAGCACGATGATACGATTCAATCTACTTGTTATGCGAGATAGATTTAGTGCAGCCCTTACATAACTGAATATAATAGTTCACGTTCTACGTCAGTTTTCAACTTTCGATGTAACGCGAATTGGACGACATACGTAATGATCTAACAGAGAATTGTCGCATTGGAAGCGCATCGCGACGCAAGCAACTCGGTGCTCTCTGTGCTCTCTCCCACAGAGATTTCTGTCCTTAAATAAATGAACTTGGCGACTGAATTCACGCGGGGGACGACAGCTTTCTCCGTCCGATTTTATTAATGGTGCGCGACAGTCAAGGATGTTCGTGAGGAGAAATAAAGAGTTCGTGAAGGATTATCAAATCGGAAGACCGTAGACAGAATTCCGGACGCGATTCGGTTCGCTATTGTGTGCATTATGAAATCACTTTCAGACACGTCGCGATGGTACAGGTAATCGCATGCAATCAGTGTGCAGTGAATATCAATAATTTCACTAACAAGAAGTCTATCAGAGACGTCTACTGCGATCCTTTCACTCTGACAAATCGCTGCACTCTGACAAGTTTTTGTAACAAAATACATTTTTGTCAGTCAAGAGTTTAAATTGATGAAAGAGATAAGTCTTCTTTATTTTTTTATTGTTGAAAGTATAAAATTATGACATTCCTATTAACTTTCACGTTTAGAAATATATATATAAAAATCCCGTTCTCTCTCTCTCTGTCTCTCTCTCTCTCATCTTTCTCTCTTTCCCTTCATCTCTCCAACGTCCAAATGGAATTTACAAACATTTCGTGTTTTACAACATTCTTTCGGATTTTTATATTATGTGGAAACGTTGTACAGAGAGTCTCCACAGTACTTATGATAATAACTTCCACTTACCCACGTAACTCGTGTTGCAACGCATACAAATTAGGCGTTTTCTAGGTCGAAGTCTCTCTGAATTCGCCGCACAGCTACTTTCAGATGCGCGCACAAATTCGTGGACAACGCCTATCGCGATCGTATCGATGTAATACATCAGCGACTTAACTTTTACTGGAAAGGGTGCAGCCGCAATCGATTACACACGGAACTGGCGAGGCAAACCCATTGTTGGGCGAGCGACCTTTAGAACCAATCGGGAGTTCGCCTTTTCCTTCCTTGGATTTTCTCACGGATCAAAGTCATTGAGATTTTATCTCATATACATATAATTGGAACTTTCTCCCTTACGTAGAAATACAAGTAAATATTTAAAATGCGTTTTTAAATGTGTTCAATTTTCTACTTCGTTGGATTATAATTTGAAAATTAAAGACGCGCATGTTTCGGGACACAATATTAAAGATTTTAATCTCTTTTTAATCAATCTTGCCTTTAGTGAAGAAAAAAGAAAGAAAGTTGTGTTTCCTTCTGTGCCGCTTATTCTAATATTTACTGCAATTGAATCTTATATTTAAATTTACTACTACTCGCGCGCGCAATTTAAAAATAAATGAAAATTGCAAGCTCTCATCTGTATGAATTCGCTTCTTTTGTTATTCACACTTTCTCTGACATAAAAAAAAAAAGGAAGATAATTAATTATTATACGAAGAACTTTTCATTTAAGGTTTTCATTTAATCCATGTAGCACCATAGCTTAAAAATTAATTATTATGTATAGCAACTGTGTCACTGAAAGAAAGCAGGACACACATTTTACGATGGTAAACATAAATTTTTATTACATTTTAATTTTCTTTAATAATATGCAAAAAATGTATATGCATTTATAAATTTATTAATTTCTATACAGTTTAATATGAATTCTCAACGGTAATAGAGAAATCAAAACAGGTTTATATGAATGATGTACAATAAAATATATAATTACTTAAAAAATACGAACATGTTTTACGATGCTTCACAAAATTGTAGCGTGTGTTGTATCGCCTGTGAATAATATTACCTATAATCAAACGTTTCAAATACGGGAAAATGAGCGTTTCGTGAAATGTCGATTTACGTCGGTCAACGTATGATGCTTCTCGCCGGTCACGATTATACTAAATGTAATACCGCAGAGATTATATAGCGCGAACGTGTTGCGTAGTCAACCTGCTACGCGCGGAGAGTAATCACTTCGCGTTGCATCATCCAAGAGGAAGTGCGGCTGTAATCTGGTAAAATTGTAACATTTCCTCGTGAAAACCTCCTTTTACAATGACTCGCGCGCACGGCTCATTTCGCCTTCTTCCTACTCGGCCTCGGCCCAGCTAACGCGTTTAATGCGCTTGAAATTATCGGTTCTCTGCGCAGGAAATCCGTAATAAAGTGTTAACGCCGTCCGACGTGATGAAACGTGGTAACTGGCAATGAATCCCACGAGAGACGCTTGTGAAACAACGGGAATAATTAACACGGTCGACTGCGCCATTAAGAGGGTCCAGGTTGACTGCTCCCAAAATAAACTTCCGACAGTGAAATTCTCGCTCTGACAGATGGGCTATTATTGTTTGTTCATTATTATGGCTGTTTTCGCGCGCGTCCGAGTGTCAAAATGCAATAGTTATTAAGGTCACGGCCGAAGAGGAAAGTCTTTTAATTGTTTCCGCGAGAAGTTCTCAAGCGTCCAACAGTCGATTCGATCACGTTATGTTGATGTAGGCAGTCCACCCGTGCGGTAAAGTATGTATACGATAAATATGAATAACTGTGAGAGGAGAGAGTTGTGGGGAAGTCTCTTACTTTCACATTCGGATTTCTGACCGCTCCTGGTCCAGCCTTTCAATGTCACGGAACGTTTTTTTACGATTTCTACCCATAATTTTGTCAAATTCAAAAAGCCACGCCTCTAACTTGTAACATAAAATAGGACACTATCTCTGCCGTAGTGGATTTTAAAGAGAATTTTAAGCTTGAACGTGACGAATCGTTATCTAATTTTTTTATTTGTGAAAACAATGATTTTGAGATCTATCTGTTAAATATACATTTTAGATCACTTTGAATTTTTTTAAGAATTTTTTTATTAGATTCTATCATTTAATCTGCATTAAATTGGATTTTGTGTAATTAGTATGAAAGAGATATTAGGAATGAAGAGAAAGAAATATAAGAAAGCGATTAAGAGAAATTAGCGATTACCTTTTACTGATAATTATTGACCGATTCCTTTCAGGTCCTTTTTAACTTTTTTAAAAATGTATTGAAATGGAAGCGAATGTAGGTTAATCGTGCCTACTATCTCGAAGCTCTTTATAATTATCCTCTCTATAGTTGCTGCTGTTCTATTATTTCCATCCATATTTCTACTATTCAATACAACGTTCGCTCGTTTCTCTAACAGAATTTGATTTGCGAGTAACGACTAGATGCGCACACTGGAAGAGGCTTTTTATGCCGGCTTTTTTTTTTACCAGAGACTGAAATCCATTAACCTGGACCGCTGAAATTTTCACGCGACCATTCCACTGGAAAGTTACGTGTAATGGTTAAAGCCGGTTCATCCAGTTTTCGCGATTCTACGTGACGGATCCAGATCGAGTATGTGTATCGAGACAAACGACAAGCCTTTCTACATGATCGCCTGTCTCCATTTTCTCAGACTTAATGATTCTCGAAACTTTCATCAGGAGCAATCATCATTTTATTTTAATGTGTGCAATCGATAAATTTTAATCTATATATAATTTGTAAATCTATCATTTTATTTCTAATGTTATTAGGCCAACTTGACAGTTGAAAACAAAATTAAAAAAAAAAATAATAAAATTATTTCTATCCCAGTGAAAAATGATAAGTCATCAGAAAACCGACCATTAAACGTCTATAGATACCTGCAGATATATCTATAGATAGATTAGAGTCTAATAATTTCTTGCGGGAATGTTTCCTATTTGATTTAAAATTTTTTAGTAAAAACAAAATAGTGCAAATTTAGAAAGAAATAAATTTATATAATTCATACGATATACTAATCAATAATCAATAATGTCTAAAGTATATATATGTATATTGTATATATTATATAAATAATGATATATATAAATTATATGTACATTAACAAAATAATTGTTGAAGTCAAAGATAAACTTCATATGATAATCTATAAATACTATAAATAACTTAAAACATTCATTAATGACAAATTCTGTTTTGAAGTTATAAAACTATATTATTACGTAAAAGATATTACAATTTATTAAAAGACAAATGCATAAAAAGATATAACGTACAAGAAGGAATATTCAAACACGTTTATGTATGTCGGGTCAATGAACGTTTAAAATTATTAACGATGCACGTTTTACGAGAAAGTGGTAAGCGGTGTATTTATCGATCCTGACGCTTGGTCATCCATGCTCTCCCGACGAGAACCGAAATCCCGACCGGTCAAACGTGGCCTCGACTTTCACCTTCGTATCAAGGTCTAGGACGTTGCTTATGGTTATTATCATATTCTTGATTCGATAGCGGACAGATTTTTTTCTTTATCTGGCTCTGAAGCAATAATACTCTACACGTGTCGTAACAAAGAGACAATATCTTAATTGTGATCTCAAATAAGTGAATGCAATCCCTGGCAAACAAGTTCCAGTTATTTAATATGGTTGCGAAAAAGTTTCTCATATCTCGGCTTATATCTTTAATTGAAAGAATAATTATTTCCTTAAAGAAATTTACATGGAATGGAAAAAAAGACAGGGATTTAAATTGCGAATATACATTCATAAATATGCTTCATTTAGCGAATATAAATCAAGTTAGAAGATTTAGCTTCTGATATAACAAATTTCTTTAAAAACTATTTTACTTTATTCGCACTTAACATTTTCCTGTAGCGCACGATTACTTTCGCATCAGGCCAAGCATGACATGTCATTAACAGCGTGGCGTCGCGTTCGTAAAAGGATTACCACGGCCCAACGCATTCCGGTAAAAGCTTCTGAATTTTGTTTTAGTCGACGGGCGCGGTTTTACTTTCACCGTTCGAGGCGGCGGCGGCATTCTTCGACGGCGCGCGGCGCGGCGGCGCGTGCACCTTTCTTGCCTCTCTTTCTTCGCGAGGGCTATGGAAAGTAAACCGCGTCTGACACATCGGGGTCGCAAAAAGGATGTAGGGTGACGGAACTGCGAAGAGTGCGAAGTAACACGTAAGCGACCGTCAAGGATAACGCGCGGCGTTTCCTACTTGTGTAATCTCCGCCAGCTGGAAAAATCTTACGGGTGAAACACGCATATATGACGTAGCTTATGTAGCATAATACGTTAATGACATAGATAAAATGAAAAGCGTATGGTTCAAATTATTCACAAGTGTGTACAATTGCGTGCAGAAACACTCTTTGTTCACGACAGTAAGAGAATTAATCGTCGCAATGGGAATCAACTGTGTGGCACCCCAACATTAAAATTCCATAGTTGTTTATTAAAGTTCTCGCTTGAAGAGATGAAGAGTTCCTTACAGTTTATAACAAGCCGCTCAGAACTATTTATGAATTTTGATAAGAAGTTAGCACTTCATTTTTTTAATTTAAATTAAAATTTGTTATTAAGCAGAACTCTTGTTGTAAACTATATAGGGATCTTTGTCTCTTCAAAATAAAACGCGGAAATTCTAATCGGAACTATGGAATTTTAATGTTGGGGTGCTAACTTCGCAGACGCGAATCAGTCGAACAACACATTGTATGTATACGTTAAATTATTTTGCAAATTTTTTATGGATCTATATCAACTATAATGAGGACAACAATGCAAGATTACAGGATAGACTAGAATTTCTTGCCGAATTTTATCGATCTGTAACTTTTCTTAGTCTTATCACAAATTTTCTAAACTTAAATTAGATTTTTAGAGCGTGAGAATGTCCTCTGAAGATGTAAGTTAGATATTCCAGTAATGAACAATTTTATCGTTGTAAGTTGTAATGATTGCTTTGATTGGTGAAGGGAAACAAATTTAAATGAGAGGTATACGAAGGAACAGAAAAACACCGGGTGGATATTAAAAGCTTCGTTTATTTCTCAATTTCTTTTATCCCTCTTCATATTATGAATATAACAACGATTCTTATCACGCTTTGTCGTAAGTATATCTTATCGTCGGAACATCGAGAACGTTGGTCGAGGATGCCGGAGCGAGCTCCATCGACTTCGCGGTTTTCGCTCTGCACCAAATTTCACTGTGGTGGCAACGAGCCTCATATCGATCGAACTCTTCCAGAAAGCTCAAACGCAACCTTCCACCTCTCGATACTCTCCTCGCTCACTGAATTAGATCGAATCACATTTGCATTTTCTATCTAAATTCCTTAAGTGTATCTCTCTCTCTCTCTCTCTCTTCTTTCTCTCCTTCTCTCTTTCACATTGATTAGGAAGTAGACAAACGTATGCGGAGCGTTTCGACTGACCTAAGCGATCTATCTGACGGCCAGCGTAATCCAGAAAAACGTTATACGCGGCCCTCGTAAATGTTCGCGATCCTCTCGTATCTTTCCCCTTAATGACTAAACACCCGAATGAAGATCGAAATAACACACGAAGAAACTGGAGCATGCAAATTCGAACGTGCGCGTGTGTGCGTATGTATGTATATATGTACGTGTACGTGTGTATAGGCGTGTTTGTTGCGTGCTGCTATAAGCTGTTCTCTAAGAAAATGCGTATCGAGATAATGCGGATGTGTTCCGGAAGCATATCCGTTTCCTTTTTGGAAAGATTTCTTTTCAGAATAAAATGGAAATTAAATAGAAATGCTTATCTTTTTTCAGACTGTCTTGAATCTTAAATTCACGCTTTTAGAGTATGTTACAAAGCTGTGAAATTTATTATTCCATAGAGTATTACCGAACTTTCCACAGCTTTGTTATAGCGTGCATTACTGTGAAACTCTTTAATATAAAATCTATATTAAAGATTTCTTGATAAGGATGTAAGACAGCTTGAAAATAAGCTTTTTAATTTGGAGCTTGAAGAATTGAGGATTTACTAATTTAAGTGCAGCTAAATGTTTCTTTCTTTTCCTAAATATCAAATTTCAGAATCAGTTAATAGATTATCGACATCCGACATAATAATTCAATGTAACGATAAGTACCCGGCAAAAGAAAATTAATTCAAATGAATTGAAAATTGCATTGGAAATGAATTGGAAATTCATTTTAATTTATCCAAGTTGACGCTTTAGAGTCCGAAGATGCATTCATGTCCCTGTTATATTATTTTTGGATTCAAGTAAATTAAAATACGAAATAAGCTATTCACCATGTTGAATTCTGATGTATTAATGTCCGTATTATATTATTTTTGGATTCAAATGGATTCTAAAAATCAGTAGCACTAATTTGGAAATGTCGAAATAAATTCATTTCTATCAATTTCAATTCATTTTCGTTTGCTGGGTAAGGCGTAGTACAGATTTATACTTTTGATAAAACGAAAATTTTGGACGATTTTTTCGATTTTTTTTTTTCATGAATAAAGCTTTACCATTGATCTAAGGCGTATTATATTGTGTTTGCTTGTGTTGCTCGTATTGCAGCTGATGTTTTTTCGAAAACGGTGAGGCAATATAAAATGGAAAGCGAATAGATTGTATCGATCGCGGAAAGAGGATAAAATCTTACTGTGGAAGTACAAAATTGGAAGAGTAGAAAAGGACTAGGAGTAGTTAAAAAACTTAGAGCTTAGAACTTGTGAAATGTCCACCGTATGTTCGCAACATTATTCATTAATATTGACGTTCCGTTTTAGCAGGTACCTTTTTTGATAATTAAAATCTTTTATACTCCTTATAGTCTTTTATATTTTTACATGAATTTAGGATTTCAACAACTAATCTGAATAAAATATACATATATGAGAGAGGAGTAAAATTGGTATATAAGTTAATTTATGAAAATATATTGCATTCTTGTATGATACAAAATACACGAAATGGTATTTGTAATCAGGATTTAAAGTTCGAATATTTGGCAAGAATACAATGCTATTTAAGCTGTAGCTAAATTTTTAACTAAGTTTTAATAATCTTTTATAAGAAAGTATTTACGAATTAGTTGAAACTTTTCCACTTATAATTGAAATTACAATGAATTACAAATTTCTTATTGGATCCCTTCTATTTGTTATATTGTAGATAAAGCGAAATATATATATTTTGCTCACTAATTATAACGTTTCTGTTATAATATAGAGATAATTTTTGTTTTAAGTCAATTATATTGAAATATGATCATTTTACATTTTTTAAATACAGAATATAGGAATAATGGAGAATATTAAATTTTAGTTTTTAACTAAAAAAAATTCGTATAAGTAAACTTGGAATAATTTTTAATACGAATAAAGAAATACAAACGAACATCAAAACTTTAAATATTGAAGGTTAAACGGATCGGGAAGCCCCAGAAATATATAAGTGCTTGAGAAATGATTAAAGATATCGCGTCAATGATTCGCTGTTTGTAAATACAAGTTCGTTGACTAGATGATGTAAAGCTTTGTAATAATACACATGTAACGTGTCTGGTTTCTTTTTAAGGGTCTGGTTAAGCTCGCCCCTTAGGCCTTTGATAACGAAAAACGCGCTGTGTGTGTACAGGTCCCATAATCACTGGATATCCAATAACCGCAGTTTCTTTTGGCTCACTTGGAGATTTTTCCTTCGCGAAAGTCGAGGAAAATCGTATCTTATTGCACCCGCTCGCGGTCTTTAATATTGGATATATTTCAAACTTCAAATAAAAATTCTATTAAAGTCTAGTCTTGAGAAAACTGAGCGAAGAATATGTTACTTTTCTATCCTGAAGTTCGATCCGCTCTAGGACTTCTTCCTTCAATAGTTAATCGCCTTAATAGTTAATACAAAATCTGTAGACTCGATATTTTCATCGACAGGAAAAATCGGTTCCAAAGTGGCCAAGAGGAATTCGTGAGAAAAATCTGAGAAAAACAACCGACGGTTGTGGTATACCCTGTATGTTATGTAATTTGACGTGTAGATACGTGCATATGTGTGTAATGTAGAATAAAATGCGCCCCGTGTTGTGCTGCATAACATAGAGTCTCAAACGTTGTGCCGGAAGGATCGTCGGGGCGCTTACATAGCATGAGAATGAGTAAATCGAAGATAAAAGACTTGAGAAAGACGTATGCACGGCTGTATAACGACTATAATATATATATAATTAGAAAAGCGAAAAATGGATCAGCGATATTACCCTCTCTCTCTCATTCTCGCTCACGTTCTTTCACACTTTTTTTCTCTCTCTCTCTCTCTCTCTCTCTCTCTTTCTCTCTCGCGAACCGGCCACGAATCGATAAAATTGCGACTAGAAATAAATATATTTATACGCACTATTCACCTCCTCGAGCGAGTGCATTTTTCACAACGAGCTTGCAACTGTGACTGCGGTCGCCGAGACGACATTTCGTCGCGGAGAAATTCGCTCCATACTATAAATCTATTAATTAACATTATCCCACACACGAGTCGCGTAGAACTATACGTTACACAATGTATTCCAGAATTACGAATGTGTCTTTTTGACAATAATTTCTTCCATCAATGCATAAAATCAATTTTTCCTGAAAGTATCCCGTGAGATCATTACTTGTCATATTTTTTCAATTTTTATACATTATTTATTTAATTTTTAAACATTATATACTTTTCACAATTAAACTTTAAATGAAGGTTTTTATGAAATCTATTTGAGTTGAAATTTGGCTTACACAATATTTCATTTTTAATTATTAGTTATTCGATAATTATATATGATTTGTCGATTTTATCGAGGAAAAATTTATTCCAAATTGATTGAGGAAATCGTAACAAAGAAAACATTTGGGACAATCTGTATGTTTGCATTGTTGCGAGATATTCATAATTTTGGAGACTATAAATTGCGATACTTCTATTTATGTATATACTGTAGTTAATTTTTTTTATTTCTATATTTTTGGATATGCAATTATATGTTGTATATTGTGATTGAATATTTTTAAAAATTTTATAATAAAATTGGATCACAGTCGCATTATAATCGTGTATCCGTCGACAAAATGTGTTATAAGTTTAACATCTCAAAATGATCTTTGCAATTATTATTCGAATAATTGACGATCTTGTCTAAATAAACAATAAAAATAAATATTCTGGGTTTCTGACATAACAATTATAACGTATTATTTCCTAAATAGATAATTATTAAATCTTACGTGCATAAAAAAATAATTACATATAAGATAGAAATATGAAGTATGTAATAGCAGTAATTACATCGTAATAGAAAATTCATAATAGAAAAATTGTAGTAGAAAATCTTTTCAAACTGCCTTAAATTTACATCTTTACAAAACGGAATACTATACAGATGCTTTTAACCAACATTTGTGACATTCTCCATTTTTTAATATGTAAATGTAAGATAGTTTGCAAATAAACTCTTAGATTGCTAAATAGAATTATGATATTAAAAACTGCTGATATTTTACGACGTATTATAATGCGACCGGATCTCTAATTGTTTCATATCATCTCTATCATGGATTCGTCAATTTTTCAGATTGCACAATTAAACGGCGAAAATTTTAACATAAGAACGAAATGAATGCGCACTGAACAGAAGGCGTCACGGCAACAACGATTGCATAACCGCGTTGAAAAGGCATGTTAAAGTCGATATTCGTTATAACAGCAGCAGTACATCGAACTTGTTTCTCCGCGCGATAAGAAAATTGTCGCATACAGATTTGCATATCTTTTAACGTTATCTAACCGCGTGTTTCAGCAAGTGCGAAATGTCGTTGTAGAAATACACGCGCCGCGCGATCTAGATAATTTCCGGTTGAAAAGGCAACCGGCTTTTATCTCAACAACGATTCCCCCCCCCCTCCCCCCACACAGAAATGCCGTCATAAAATAATCACGCGCTCTCCATCACTTTTCTCTTTCTATCTTGTCTAATGACAGGTAAAAACTGTGCGTTGGAATGAAAACTTAAATAACGTCAGACGCTTTAGAAGGGGACCATCGCACGCAACATACGTAAGCACGCCCGACACGGTTTTGCAAAACCGCATGCGCGAATATATTGAGTTTAACGCGGAAGTTCCACCGTGTACTTCTTATCAATTCTAAATAAGCCCTTCAGCATCTCTATAAAATTATTATTACTTACAAACGCTACAACGCAATTCCTTCATTTCAATTGTTTTAGTGGACATTTCATGGAGTCCCCGCAAATAATTTAAAAAAGCTACGCCGTCTCGAGCTATCTGTAAGAAAAGCGCGATAGAGTTTACGTTCGAATTAATTTGAAATAATTCTTTCGCGATGTCCAGTTACGTGTAATTTCTGCGGGAACTCTAGGATGATCGTATCCTGAAAAATATTTTTCACTGGCTCTTACATATCTCCCTACCCCTCACAATAATTTCTAATTGCTAACTAACGACACCGATGGACGAAACGATTGACGAGTGTTCCCCTAGGGGAAATGTCATCGCATTTTGTTTAAATACCTATCTTCAATAATTTATCAATTTATTACTTCTAAAAACACACGTTCCTTGCCCTCCTTGATATGCTCGAAACGCGGCTCTCACTTTTAACATAGAATACTTTCTTGTGCTTCCTTTTCTTTCTCTCTCTCTCTCTCTCTCTCTCTCTCTCTCTCTCTCTTTCTCTTTCTGTTACTTAAGAGATTATCTTAAAGAAGTTACCGCATTTTCTTTATCTGAATCATATGATCAGGAAAGAAGTTACTCTTTATTCGATTTATTATTGAATTTGAAGAAAACTAGGTTCTTCTTGGCTGTTTAAATCCATCATTTCTGCCCTTTTGCATATTTAAATTGTTTAATTCATAAATCTTTCAAATGCCTGTATATTCACTTTTATATACTTCTTTATATGTTTCTAAATTTACACATTTTGAATTTTTGTATCTTATACACTCGGTTATATGAACATCGTAATTATACATAATTATTTGCATTTTGATAGAAATGATCATAATATGAAAAAAAAAACAATGCGCAAGAAATCGAAATGTTATGCAAACTTCTTCACTGATCATGCTTATATATTTGCCACATATCATCGGTAACATCAGTAATCCGGGCAATCCAAATTGGAAGCGTTTACTATCGTGCGTTTATATTAAAAGAAATTAAATTCAATATAGCTCCACTCTAAATTTACTTTCGATTTATTCAATGGATGAAAACTATAAATTTAAAAAAAACTGTTAATGATCACATTTCTTTTAAAAAAATAAGTATAGCAATAAAATCTCCGAGCTACTGCGGAAAAAAAACGACATGATCATATAATTCATTGTATAATTAATTGTAATGGCAATGGCAATTCGTCATTTTAATATACAATATGTGTTATATACATTTTTAATGTATTGACATTATATACCCATAATTCTATAACGCGATTTATATTCCGTATAATCGTATAATATTTCATGATATATATATTCCACCATATAATTGTGCCTTTTTATACTTTTATTGTTTTTTATACTCTCTTTCAATGTGATGCGTCAAGACATATCACATGATCATCAATCGTTTGTTTATACCGCAGTGCATAATACTTCATCCTACGCGATAAAATCCCTCTTGTTCTCATTATTACGTAACAAATGTATCACATACGCTCAAAATAAATTCAATCTTGTTATTCAATTATTCTTTTTCGGCGTTAATATTTTTCATAATTGCTACATTTTCACTTCTCTCTCTCTCTCTCTCTCTCTCTCTCTCTCTCTGTCTTTCTCTCCTTCGAGGCATCAGGCACACCATGTGCGATACCTTCACTAACGACTGACCGTTAGATTCGAGACGACTCTCACGACCGAGGGAGGGTACAAAATAAACTAATATTCAGTCTATGTCGATCACATCCGTATTTTCCGCTGATCCCTTTCGCTGTCGCAATTTCCGGCGCAGCAGGACCGATTTAAGGATACTGGACGACCTTGGACCCGCGACATCCGGCCGCGGGAAATTCTGCTACGCCGCCTTGTGCCTCTTTCTCTGCTCTCTTCTCGTCACGTTCGAACCGGGACTGCCCGAGCTACCGCCTCTCTCGCAATCCGCCGTCGGCACGGGTTTTAGTTCTCTGTAAAAGTATACGGATTAAAGGATCCCTTCATACTCGCAAATTTGAAAGCGTAAAACGACGCAAAGGTGATATGAAATTTCACAAACATTAAGAAAAATCGCTCTATACTAGTATATTCATTATATTCTAAATATATGTTTACATTCTTTCCTCTTTCTTAAGAAGTAGCATTATATAAAAATTGCTTGGCTCTTTCGGGATCTGCAATCATTCAGAATGTTTAGGATAAAATTTACTGCAGATTCAATTAATTTAATGTTTAGATATATAAATATTGCATACCTGATTGCATATTTACATTTGTAATTTGTATTTTTAACGTACAATTTGTTCATATAAAAATACAACGATCTTTCTTTGCGATTCTTTATACTGAATTTACTACTGTATTATATTAATATTTTTCAAAAAATTATATTGAGGAACTTTATTCATTTATTTTATATTCTGTAATGTTTATAAAATTCGCTTTCCTAATTACAGTAAAATATAAATACGGAGATCGATGATTTGCGTCTTATTCTTTCCTTTCTGCTTCTCAAAGAGATTTAGTAAAGATATTAAAATATAAAATCATACGGTTCAGTTTAAATTTATGATATATTTAACAATAATCATAAAGTCAAAACCGAGTCAAACCGTATTATTACACTCGAGTTTCCCGAAACATTTTCACAGACGTTTTATATCTATAAGCGAAAAAAGCCGATTAATCTCAACAGGCGATGATACGCGCGCTAATGCGATATGTTATCGTTAATTGCTCACCTATAATTAAGTAACTCTTCGTCGTCAGGCACTCTGGATATAAGATCGAGGAGCTCGTTGTTGGGCACGGAGTGAGGCCTGAGGATTTTCCTAGAGAACTTATTGACTCCCCAGACGAGGATTAAATACCGGACAGGAATAAAATAGAGCACGATCGCCCCGGCGATCGTCAGAAGTATCGCCAGGTAGCTTAAATAGGGGATCGTGAAGTTGAAGAGGTTCTTCACTCTCTCGCAAAGACTCGCTATGTAGCCGATTGAGTTCTGAACTGTTTGCGTCACCTCTTGGATCGCCTGTAAACGCTCCTTCAGACTTTTCTTCTCCTCCTGAAAAATCGTTACGTATTAATAAATGAACTATGCTGAATGTTTTATCAGATTGTTGAAACATCCAAAAAATATGCTAAAATAATTTCTAAACTATCACTTAGATGTTTCTTAATTTTCTTATTTTTAGTTGCTCAGATGTTTAAAAATTACAAAAATTAGTATTAGAAAACAAGACCCAACGATTGTAAAAATAAAATTAAACCCATTAAAAATCAGTATAGAATGCAAAATAAAAAAAAGAGAATAAAAATATAAAAAAATTTTCAATATAATGAAGATCGATCGGAGAAAAATTAATATGACTTTTGAATGGTTACCAAAATGTTGGTTTACAAAATGAATTAGTTAACTTTCTGCATTGCTTGTGAATATCATATATAATATCTGAATATTCTTGTATTTTACCTAATGCAATGCGAATATATCGTTAAATTTGTATAACGTAACTACGCTGTTGCCAGTAATGATAACATCTTTATCCGGGAGCCGCGCTGTTGTGATTCATAGAGCGTAACGAGATGCATAGAGCATCCAATGGCGGCGTTTAATACTGAACACTTTGGCTTATTATTCTAACACAAGGGAAACTAATCCACGTTAATTAATTTGCATAGATCGAAGGTTATAGCGCTAAATTTATTGAATGGAGCACGTACAGTGTATGGTATAAGAATATATGATAAATGAGAATTTGCCGTATATTTATCGTTATTAGAGCTTTTATAAATCCAGCAAGAGTGTTACTTGCATCTCTTTAGCTATTAACGAATCGAAACGCAAAAAGCTTCTGCAGCAGTAAATAATTATAGTATAAAATATGTATGGATATTTTATATATATATTTTATTTAATTTTTTTTTTAACGAAGAATCCCATAATTTGTGATGCGATTAAACTAAGCACTATATACTTTTTGAAGATGTAATGACGCTCACTTTATCTTTGTCATCCTCGTCATCGTCGTCGTCCCCCGGCGTCGGACAATCGTCGGACCCAATATCGGCGTGATCTTGAAACTGCGAAGTTGCGTAAATCAAAGGTGCGCCCGTCACCACTGCGACCTGCCCGCAAATCCAATGATTGAACCCGCTCCTCTCGCCGCTAAGCTGACAGGTAGCAAAGAAATTCGACATGCAGCATTGCCAGTAAAGAAACAAAGCGGAGGTAACTTGCACTTATGCAGGATGGGCCATGTCAGAATAGGCATAGTACATTAGTATAGTACAAAGTATAGTACACAAGAATATATACAAAAATTATAAATATATACAAAAGTACCACATTCTGTTTTATTTAGATATCAAAGAGTGATTTGGAATAGTTGATTATTAATCTTACTGTATCAAACACACCCACAATACATATTGATCCATTTTCACTTAAGTTAACCTTGCAAATTTTGCTTTTAGTACTTTTAAAATTCTAAAAGTTTGTTTTTCTTATTTTTATAACTGTTTATTTTCAAATACATTTTTTTGTGCAATATATGAAAAGGAATGTATTTTTTCAAAAATGTATTAAAAATATATAAACATGTTTATATATTTTTTCAAACTCAAATGCATTAAATATAAAATACAGTAAGATTAAGCATCGTGGACGTGCACAATTTATTTGGTGTTTCAATGATTCATATTTTTATTATAAGAGAAAAAATAAAAATGTTATTATTACACGAGAAAAAATTCTTTTATGAAATTACATCGCAAATATGGGACATTTTACATATGCGAGGTCCTGAAATGAAATCATTAGATAGCATGTAGATATTTGAGAAGGGTATTTCATTCATTAAGGCGATAACATTTAATGTTTTTATTAGATATTTATGGATCAACACGAGAGGCAATAGAGAGCGAAGAATAAAGACTGTAAAATCAAAAGTAGATTTGAATTAAATAGTAGTAAGCGATTAATAGCATAGCAATTAATAATTGGAACGATCCAGAACGACATGCTAGCAGTAAATCAAGTTTTAATCCGTTGAGCAAGAAATCCAAGGCACTGAGGGCTTTAGATTTTGCAGCTTGAAAAATGCGTCGCATATGTAACAAAAGTGCACTCGATATTGGCTTTAAAGGCCAATAATAATGTTTAATTTTTCACATAATGCCGCGATAATCATATCAATTTGAAATGTGGACACGCGAAAGAGTGCCGGATTAAAACTTCAATAAAATCAATAACAATTAAAGTCACGTACCAGATAGTACTTTAGAAGAATCAATAACGCCACGCCCGGTATCATATACGGCTCGAAGTAGTAACATCCAAGAATAAAAATGACCAGAGCGAAGACGCTTCTCATCTTGCTTTCCCATTCCCAGCAGCTCCTAACCGTAGGATAAAGCGAAAAATAGTATCATAAACAGCAGCAGCGAAGAATCTATTTTCGGTTTAATCCAAAGAAATTTATACTTCTAGTCAGAAGTATAAATTTTTGAAATACAAAACTTTTTAAATTAAATTTTTTTCAGTAGGATACTTTTGCTATATTGTCATCTAAATAAAAAAAAGTTTAATTAATTTTATTAATTTTTATTTTAAATTCTTGATTTAGAACGGAAAAAAAATATATTTTTTTTAAGATGACGCGTGACGTCCCAAGTAACAAGATGACGTCAAATGACATTTCAATAACGTCTTATTGACGTTAGAGACGTTATCAAGACATTTTTACACGTTATTAAGATGTCACCTTGTTTTTTGGGCTGTATTGTAATTTTACTAACAAAACGTTAGATACGTTCCATATAATTATGGGGGGGTTTTACATATCATATAATCACACATGACCGAAGAGATAAAAGTTTAGATCTTCAGTAATTCGAATAAAAGTTAAAGTCCCACTCACTGTATGTATTTCCCTATGTCAATGAATATTACGATAATCGCTTTGAGCCTAAGAACGTTTCGCAGAAAGACTTGTCTCTTGAATTTCACTTCCGGCTCCATGTACTTTTTTTCCTTCGGATTAAGCGTTCGAATGCACGCCCTGAATATGTTCCATATGACGGTCATCTCCAAGAGGATCTGTGGACAGTTGCCCTTCGCTCGGCCCCTCAATTTCTTGTCCTTCAACGCGTACCACCGTTTCTCGCCGTTACGAACTTTTAGTAATGGTATCGCTACCTTCCCGAGAAACTCCACCTTGTGATCTCGATCCTCGTCGTATACCGTCACCTCCAGGACGGAATTTATATCCTTTACGTTGCTGTTGAAACAACAAAATTTATTCTCGATTATGCTTGAATAGCACGGTTATTTGATCATATTCTCGCGTTTAATCATGTCGGATTTTATTTACTATATATATAATAATGCGTGCCGATAATTGCATTAAAAATAATTAATATTCCGATTAAGACATAACTTACAAGGTGAAAATTTTCTGCCAATTTGGCGCGAGGGTTTTATATTCCGTTTGCGTTTGTAATCTAGAATTTACGAGCTCCAGAACGCAGAAGGGGTCGCTTTTACCACCGAGATCAGCAGCTGCGAGACCTTGTGCACGGTATACCTGTAAAAAGACGAATTAATTAAAAAATGGATCATAATAAAATTTGTTTGTTTTATTTTACTTCATTAATGTAAAAGTCTTATAAGAAAAAAATGGTCACAAATATTTCTATTAAATTGTAATTAAAAAAAGATACAAATATATTTTTAGAAAAATTGTAAAAAAATTACTTTATAAGATTATTTAATTCAGAAATAATTTTTAACATTAATAAAAATAGATTTATCACCGATTTCATATTTTTAATAAAAACATGAACTTGGTGCTAGAAATCGTACAAAATAAATAGATTTTAGAGATATAAATTTAATTGTACGAGTAGGAATTATTTTCAGTAACACAGCTTTAGCACAGTTCAAATCATATATCTGTTTATCGAAGAACTGATTAAAAAACTGATTAATAAATTCTTTTTTAAGAAGATCTTTTAGATAATTAACGCCTAATGTAAAATCTATTATCAGCCAGCTCAAAAAAAGCACACTCCTTATTCAGCGATCGAATATGCTTTACTAATTCATAGTATTAAAGAGTCATTCCGAAATAAACGTGTCATAATATTGAATAGAAGATTTTCCTTTTTGCTGCAACTCTTACATAACGACTGCATGTCAATATATTATATATAATTTACATGGCAAAAATTAATATTTTGCTATGTACATGAATCTACTTTCATTATCATTATTATGCAGCATATCCATGAATTAAATCGTCAAATTTTGTCAGCATATTTCACTCGTCGGACAAAATTCTGACCACAGACAAACGAATTCGTAATTCGATAAAGACGAGAGTTTCAGATTCATAAATATATTAAGACTTTCCTCCTCGACGTGAGCGGAATAGTCCAAAATTTGGCGACCTATTTCAGGAGCTGTACATTTCCTGTACATTAATTATTACTCTTCTAACTTGAGTGCCATCGTGACGTTCTAAAAAAGTTAACACTCTCAACATTGGCACGTTAACGATTAATGCTAATCGTTTCTAATTCACCTTCACTGTCAAGTGGCCTACGTCACGTATCCTCTGCAGGGTGTTCATGACGGAATACCGTTGGACCGTTTGCGCGTGTTCCACCGGTGTTTCCTCGTGCGCGGCCAAATCGCTGATTGTCTCGCTGGCCGTGGTGCCGCTTATCGTCAAAAGTAAAAAGATACTGCCCGAGCCGTCCTCGAGTTCGCGCCATAGCCGATGCGTGGTCTCTCGCTCGAGGGTCGCCAGATTGATCACCGTCTTGCCCATTAGATCGTCCTGATGACTCCTATCTCTGTCCCAAACCGTCACCTCCAACTCTTGTCCTAGATACGGGTCTTCGTAGAGATGGAGGTCGAACTGCTCCAACCAAATTGGATTCAATGTTTTGTTAACGACTTTCGATTTGTATTTCTCCGTGCCGAGCCTGCAAATTAGGATGCGGGACTCTAGTTTTTATAGTGAAACTTCCACACAATTTAAGTTACTGCAGCAGCTCGAATTGCTAATATCTCGGAGATTTCATTCCATTTAATTTTGCATCGTCATAAAATTGTGACATTAAGAATGGAATGATTTTCATTCTACGTAAGTAAAACGAGCAAATTCAATACTGCAGCATTAATAAATTATAATATCGCCGATATAAATTTATATTTACATTTATATCGACATTATAAATATTTATAAATGCCACATAGGATGAAATGATAAATCGATAAAGAAATTATTAAATCGTTTCGAGAGAAACGTTTATATTAAAATATTTATATCGAAACACGCTTTTAAAAAGAATTTACTAATGCCAATAAAAGTAAACATTATTAAATCGAATAAAAAGGAATGAAATGTATCGGATGAGATATTATAACTTGATCAAACTGATTACTTGAATTTAAAAAATTGTTTAAGAATTTTTATAACAAGCAATTAGTAGAAAAACAATTTGAAACTAACAACAATTGAGATTTTTTGGAAGCAAATTTTAAAGTGATATCTAAACAAAAAAGTTGCAAAATTCGTTGATAACAGAAAGTAATAAGAATGATCAAGTAATCTATTCTATATAGTATTAAAAGTTTTATGTACCGGAACTTCACGTAAGGATCCGACAAACCATCTATGTCCATCGGCAACAAACTCTTCGCCTCGACGAGCACAATTGTCACCACCGAACTCCATATTTGTGATTTCAATCGTCTATTCACGTCCGCCAATCGATTGGTTCTCTGAAAATACTACAACGTGGAAAAATGGGGCACTTAGTAAAATTATCGCTGGAGGGAAACTAATGTTGAATTTTTGTACTATAATATAGCATAATTATTGTAATTGAAAACAATAGTTTTTAATGCGACTACATAGTGTTAAATGTGACGATTGTTTGATTTCTTTTTATTGGTAAAGCTCAAGAAACAATTCGTGAAAAATAATTTTCTATAAATCACTTCTTTAAAAATTTTGTTTTTTATTAAATTTAAATTATTCTTGCGTTTAATGTCTTTAATGTATATCGCCGTAAAAAAATTCCTTTAGTGGCTCTACCCTATGAATATCTTCTATCTTCCCCTTAACGTTGCCCTTTAATCTGTCCAGAAGGTCGTGGCGTTTGATCTCCTTCACTTCCAAAACGCCGGGATCGTTTAAAACGTTTGGATTTTCCTCCACATTCCCCACGTGTGGGAGAACAATTTCTTGCTTGTTCAGCTGTGTAATTAAATTCGCTTGGTCAGACCGATCCGATTTTGCGGAAGCTCGATTTCGTAATTTTCGCCAATGTTCGGTCATCTTGCTCTCGGCTCTCGGCTCGTCGATCTTCGCGGCTCGTCGATCCTCCAGTCTGCTCTCGATCTTCGGCTCCTCGTTCTCTTCCCTGGCCGGTGTAAACTTGAAATCGTATGTAGGTTCCGGCATAACTTCCCGATTGATATTCGCCTCGAAGTTCTCGGATGCCTCATCATCGGGTTGACAATGCGTTAACGTGTAGCTGGAAGACGGTCTGCGATGATCGGCGATCCACGTCTCGATCGGCTGCAGCCACGTATGCTTCTCCACGTTCTCCTCCCAGATACGCTCCACCTGATCCTCCAATATCCTCTCTATCAAATCCACCTTCCGCCCCAGGGAGCTTCTTAATGAACCCTTTGCCTTCCGTTTCTTGATTCCGGACAGGCCCTCGGTCGTGGTTGGTCCTTCGGTCACTCGTGCCTTCCAAACTCCTATCATCGCTCCCTCAAGCCTCGATTTCTCGCTTTCGACAGCACTCGATCCTTCCTCCGTAATTTCGGAAGTTGTCGTCTCGACAAATAGTTCCTCGGCTCGTTTCACCTTCGGGGGCTCTTCAACTGCGAACGCGTGCTGAATCCTCGATTTTTCGCCCACGACGGGGCTCGATTCTCTCGAGGTCTCCTCGCGCCGAATATTCTCGCAAAAATTGTCGTCCGACGCCGAGACGCTGAGAGCGACGCTGCTTACGGCGGCAGCGTTGCTCTCCGCCTCGGCGAAATCCCTCTCGAATTTATGTTTTGATACGGATCGATCCAATTCCGCGATGGAATGACGTCTCTCGCGTTGATCCGCGTCGAGCTGCCGGCATAATCCTGTGGAAGGCACGTTGGTGCCTTCGGATGATTTATCGGTAGACACCACATCTATTTTATTAGACATCATATTCGCGTCGACTTCACACGCCTCGTCGGCGGGGTTCTTCCCCGTGGCCATTGTCTCGGCGGCGACGTCGTTCTTGGACGTGACATTAATTTCCGACGTAACTTCGATCTTGGGTATAGTGTTAAGTTCACTTGCCACATTTAGTTTAGATGAGAGATCTATTTCGGACGGCGGCGGTTCCATTTTGGACGAAGCGACGGTTGCCGCTTCGATCGGATCCTCTCTCTGCATGGTATCAATTTTGCATATATTTTTATCGATCGCTATCTCTCTCGACGTGGCATCGACTTCGGACGGGCTGGGCTCGGATTGAATGTACCATCGATTTCAAATTCGGTACATTCGGTACCTCCCCCGGTCTCCCCCCTGCGCGAATTACCCTTACGAATGAAAAGTGTGCTTTGAACGTTTCGCAGCTTTTGCAAATACGACGTATGAATTGCGATTTGTTGAACAGCGTTTGTGTAACGTGTTATTTTCGTCCGGGCTCTTGTCGCAAATTCCGTAGTTCTCCTCGCTCGCAAAATGACTGCGAATTCGTTCACATCTCCCGTTCGATCGGCTTGCATCTTTCATGGGCTCACGTCCAAACAGACAAAACCGGGTCTCTGTTCTTTGTCTTTCATTTCGCGGATAACGTAACTCGGTATGACATTCTTAATAGGAACGTGAAGCATTAGCTTTTCATGATGCTTTGCATGATAAAAAGTGTCAGTCACGGGATTTCATAATCCAGCGGAAATGTACAAGTTGCCGTTGACGTGCGCGATGACTCCGCATCTTTCGTACCATATGCGCGTTGAGAAGCTCTATAATGTTTTTCTAAATTAATATTTTCTCAATCCAAAATGTCAATTATACTCGATTTTATGTCACTGTATAATGTACACACTTCTTATGACAAGCTCTCGCGAAGAAAGTAATCTCTACAGCAAGCACTCGAGATGGATAATCTGAAGAACCTCCCGCGCTGTGAAGCTCACGCTTTTACACTCGACGCGGCAACACTATATGTCAGCAACTGACACGCGCAAGAAAAGGAAAAAAAAAACGCGAGAGAAAAAGTGTCCGTGAGCATAGATTTACACGCTGATTCACTTGTGTGTCTTGTTTACAAAAATCGTAAAGTACAAATATAAGCACTTCCTCACGATGATCGCTCGTGCTCGATATCGCCCGATTAGCACCGCCGGTGAGTCACGCCGGCGAAAAGTACAGGCGGAGAAATATAAATTTGGTTACGCGTATACACGGCCATCGGAAGTCTCTTATCAGAAACACTGGCGAGCTCGTTACCAACGCACAATGGAATACATTTCCGTGTCGGGTATCAAATTGGCACAGCACTGATAAGCGCGAAGCACTTGTGCCCCGCAAAGTAAGATGGCAAAGATCGTCCGACTACTAAGTCGTTCTTCGTCGGCAACCTGCTGAAGCGTGCCGGCCAGTTGGGCTTTTCCCACTCCATTCTTCGCACCAAGAGAGCGATGTTATGTCGACAAACATTGAGACATTGTGTGTACACGATGCCGTAACCGCGATATTCTGACGCGGGTGTTTCTCAACTCGTGAGAGAAAGCGAGAGAGATACAATGACAAATTTATCCAATAAAGAGGGAGAAAAATTGCTCATCTAATTGCATGGAAATGTCTCGCTATATCTTCCTTCTATTTTAAAAATGATTCTACTCGAGAAAATCAATCTCAAAATTCATTTAATGGATTTTAAGAAATACATTTGTACTGTAATATTAAATGTACTATAATATTAAATTTATTATTTTCAGGAGATGTCTTTTCGTTAATTTTATTTCATATTAAATATATTTATGTATTTCTCTTTTGTATTAAATATATCTTTATATATCTTTATTTCATATGAAATGTCTCTTCATAATTAACTCTCCTAAATAAAATTTCTAAAGCGCAGTTGCATTTAATAAAGTCATTTTTTAATATTAACGTTCCGAATCGTTACTACCGTCTGAGAGATCTTATCTAAAAAAAAATGATTGCTTCGGATTATAGCATCGGATTACGATGGGCTATTAATATGTTCGGTATGATATATGGGAACATATCACACGTAATGTATAGACGGCACATTATATACTGCTTATCAGCCAACTTTATAGATACATAGAGTGTCCGATACGCAGCAAACCATATTGCATCTGACAGTTCTTAGCCGCGCAATCGATATTTCCTTAATGAAAGTATAGAGAGAAATCATCATTTGTGTCGCGAATTATCAAAATCATTCATTCGATTGTATTTGATTTTTCTACGCACAATTTTATTTTACTTTTCATTATTATTAATTTTTCCAGAGAAATTTTCCAAAGGAAAATAAATATATTGTATTTTAGCCGGTACAGAATTAAGTTTTAATGGAGAAAGACTTGAGGAGTTCAAAGTTTTTTAAAGATTAAACTACTTTCTATCTTTATTTATCTATTACTTTATCTATCTATTATTTTTGAGTTAGATGAACAATAATTTGAAGCAAATTCAGATTAAGTTGCACGTAATAATCATATCTTAAGAAATATTCCAAGTATTTATCAAAAGTATCATTGTCATTAGGATTAATGGTAGAACCGGAGCTGCAGCTTCTGCAATTGCAATGTTCAGACGATCTAAGTGCAACGCATCTGCAGGCATAAGCGTGATGTTATTCGGAGAAGATCAGGCCATTACGTAAATTGCCATTAATTCGTAAATAAATTAGATTTAACGCGTAATACCCGAGAGTTCCTCACTTATTCCTCGCGGAATGGCGTTTAATAATAGTTAATACATAAGTGGAGCTAGCGCGCGATAAGGGCCAGGCCTTGCACTCCACTTTCAACGACAAGTCGATACCGTAATACGGACGCGGGCGCGTTACTTCCCTCACAACCCAGTTTCCCATTCTTCATACATACACGCTATAAATATACGCACGGGCACATCCATCTCCTTTACCAAGACCGAGAACGATCGACGCGTCGCGATTACTTATTGTTAGTTTATCACCCTCTGCTTAACCCTTTACGGAGATTTACGGAGCTTTTGTTGATACTTCATCTTTTGTATTTTCAAATATTTCTTGGTATTGTATAGGTATTTGTGGCGATCGTGGCACGAGAGCTGCGCATCGGCTTTTTGTGCTAAAGGACCCAGATTCAAACCCACTCAAAACAGTATATAACTCTAAATCGATTTAAAAGCGATCGCCACCTCTCGAAAGGCAAAGGGAAAAACCACTGAGAGTGTAACTTTGCCCAGAAAAAAAAATCTCTTTTAAAAACGCCGTTCAAAACTGGCGTTAAAACTGCGTAGGTCCCATATATCTACGGATATATGCAGAAGAGATCGTATGGCGTTAGCGCGTATGGTGCGCTGACAAGCGTATGACACGCGAAGAAGAAGTTGCGTTAATGTTACACAATTTCTTCTAGTCTGCGGGCAAGATGTTTTCATTTAGATGATAGAATTGTCAGTTCCGTTTTAAGAGTAGCATATTGATCCTCGTTAATGCTACTTTGTGAATTCAAGCATTTACTTATCAATTTAATAGTTGAAAGCAAAGCTGAACGCGAATCTCCATAAATATTTGTAGTATTAGATGAGCACTTTTTTGTATGTTTTATTACGTATATACATATATACATAGTTGATTAGCTAATCAATTTTTATTTTTTAGATAATAAGTAAATAAAAAAAAGAATAAAACAATCAGAAAGAAAAGATTAAAAATGTTTTAATCCGACCGGATTGAAAAAGATAAAGTACCTGCTCTTTTTCTTGTTGATTTCTCGGCCAAAGTGTAGCTGTCAGGTAGATTTCGCCTAAATGTTGTTTTGGCCTGACCGGATCTTTAAGTTCTAATGTTATATCTTGAGAATGCCCGAGATCGAGTTGCGTAAGGTCCAGCAGAGCAGCCCCCATGAAGTCATCCTGCAGGCCCCAATCGTAATCAAAAACCTGTCAATACATAAGAGATTTTTTTAGTGATCATTAGAATGATTATTGGTAATAGAATATAGACAATTTTGAAATACTTTTTCTATTTTAATAAAATTAATACGAGTTATTTTGCAAACTAATTGAATTTTATTAAACAATTCGAATTATTACAGATTAGATAAAATAAATTAAAAAATTTTAATGAAAATTTCAGTCTTTGAAATAAATTATTGAATATTAACATATATTTAGCGTTTCTGCAGCTTATAATATTTTGATATAATAGAAAACCTACTAAATATATGTATACCTTGATAGTAAGTGGTTGAAAAGGATCTTCTATAGGCAAGGTGACGCTTTCGTCCCAAACTGGGTTTAAATCGCGATGAACGGTTCGCGATTTGTGCAGCAATCGCCCTGAGCATTTTACTTTCACATAAGGATCGCTGGCGCCTGAAATCATAAAGTGAATCGCAAAACCGTAAGCCATACATATCGCAAATTTACGGCTATGCGATAAATATAACGATTCTATATCTTCAAGTAGGCACGAATGTCTCGAGCTATATTTTATTTATTTGGCATAAAAATGATAACATATTTATGTACATAAGTTTTAGACGAATTTATCGATTTTATATTCAAATATTTTTTCATGATATAAAGTATAATGTGTATATACAATAGTGTTTGCTGAGTAATTATGATACGAGTAGCTTCCTTCATGATTCATTTTTTAAGAAATGTAAATATAGATATACAAGTTGAACTTCGATAACACGAACCTCTACAACTCGAAAGCCTCTATAAAAAAATTTTGTTTGTTCCCTCTCTTTCGCTTCACTGCGGAAAAGCTCTATAAATCAAAATAAAACCTATCTTAACTCGGATTATTTGTTAGATACTTAAATGTATTATTTTATCTCTGCAGTTCAAATTTAAAATAGCCAGATCTCTACAAGTTGAAGTTCATCTCTATAAGTTGAACTTCTATTTTCGCTGCTTCTATAATTCAAAGTTGTAGCTATGTGTAACCATGAGTAACAGCCTGGTAGTTGTTTTACGATTACATTTATTATACATATGCAATAAATAATTCACTGTCAAATACTGAATTTTTTCATTTAAAAGTCGTTATAATCGGAAAATTATAAACTCTCCTACAAAGTCTCTCCGTAACTCAAATGTAAGTAGTACTTTCCGTAAGTCGATATTATAATATTTATATAATATTTTCATATTTTAACCCCTTTTACTCGAATTTCGATAAATCGAAAACTGTACGAAAACGAAACTCGAAGAAATTAGCTCTTCCCTTGAAATTCGAGTTATCGATGTTCGACTGTATCTTTTTTCTCCAAACAAAAAATAAAAGTTGAAAGCCTTTTTCTTTCCTCTTACCGCATCTATCCATCGCAACGAGATTTGCGCCTCTTCGTATGTGCAAACGAAGTTGGAAGAAGGCATGTTGTCTCAACGCCTGTTCTCTCTTACGTGTCATCTCGTCTTGTAGAAAATCGCCGTCCTGGCTGAAGGATCCCCGAGGTTCCTCGCCGGTTTGCCCTTCCTTCTGAAAGTTCACGGATCCTTTGGAGAATCCCTCGCCGCATTTTCCGGCGCTGTCCTCTTGCATAGTCACAGTCTTTTCTCGGCTACCGCGTGCCAACGGAGATTCTGCGCATTCAAAATGTGCCGAGATGCACGTGCCGAGATCACTATCGGTGTTGGCACGTCGGTAATGATATTCATACCATGTGATTTACGCTGCATACGTGATTATTGGAAATAGACGCGAAAGAGCTTGATTTTGTCTTATCGAATATCTTCTAAAATTACCTGAGAATTAAATAATATGAGTTGATGGTGAGTTTTTTATTAGTTTATTATACTATAAACTATAATTAGCATCGTTTAACTAATAATAGATATTTTTAAATTGCCCATGTTAAATTTTTAAATGGTTAAAATCAATATTATAGGAAAAATGACACGTCAAATATGTGTGAATTTAAGCGAGATTTTATATTTCATTAGTTTACAATTTTATGTACATACTACGGGCGAATAAAAAAATCAAACTATTGAAGAAGACATTTTCCGAAGTAAAAGTGCAATTGAACGTAATTGCGCAATTATTGCAAATACGATTTTACAATTTTAGAGATATTAAAGGACCATCAGGCATGTACGCTTGCTATTCTAGAACAGGTACAAGAGTCTTTCGGGTTAATCTGTTTAAGTATGACGAGGCACGTCAGCATTCGTGCTGGATCATTTCGGATCAATCGATATAATAAGGTCTAAACGTGCCGCGCATGTCGACTTTTGGCGCTAGGTACAAATTGCACGCTCGATATTCCCATCCGCATGCTTTTCTCAAATGAATCCACGTTAGGTATATCACCAAAAGCGCAATAGTAGCATAGTGATAATCAGCGCTTGTGTACAACTTGAATAAGTAATTATTTACACGTATAAATTACAAACGCAGAATTGATCATTGGTCGTGTTATCTTAGTTAATTAGGAAATAACAAATATTATTCATGCATACGCATGAATATTAAAAATCTGTATTTTCTTAATATACTTTAACGCTATAATGTATTTTTACGCAGATAATTTATGGCCTTTTGAAGTGTGTTGCATTTAAATGTGCAGCATTCGTATTCCGTGAATTTATATTCCCGCCAGGATATTAATTTGCACAACACAACTATGTTCCGCAAGAAGAATCATTGCCGAGTCAAGTGGCTTGCCAATAAACTTAATTAATTTACTTGAAAATGCAGCAACTTCCGAGTAACCGGTTATTCAAAATTCATGAATTCGACAAATATTCATTCTACGATACTCGAGACTCCAGATCGCATTCGCGTGACCTAGACATAATTCCAAAGGTTAAATCTTTTAACCCTCTAATAATCATCTGCACCATAGATCAGTGCGCTTCAACTTTTATCGTACAAAGTAACTTTGAGTAAAAAAAACCTGGCAATTGCATAAGAACGCGCTCGGATGCGACATAGACTCGATAAACGGACTTAAAAAGCCATTTTTTCACGAGAGTAGTTATACTTTTCAGATAAACTGGTGTATTCCAATTCATATCACAAGAACAAAAGAAATGAAAAAGCGAAAAAAAGCGTCAGAAATTTGCAGGCAATATATAATATAAACCGGTGAGACCAGAAGCCGCGTATTTTTTTACCTTATAACCAGGATTTTATTTTTTGAAACATTGAGAATGCTCTAGATATTTGACTAGCTGAATTAAAACAATATTTGATTTTAATCGAACCACTGTTGTTATTTCTCCACACCTACAACGCTTCAGGGAATAAAAAATTCTGCTAGAAAAAGTTCCAAAATTCAAGTAAAGTTCTTAATTTCATTGATTACATTAATATTATTTAAATATTATTAAATAATATTATATTTAAATAATTAAATATGTAATTGTGATAAAAAATATTAATTATTTAAGTGCTAAAAATGTAAATTATTTAAGTATTAAAAATATCAATTATTTAAATAATTAATAGGAAGAAGAAAGTCAATATTTTTTAATCCTTATATCCTTATCTTTAATCCTTATAGATATGAACATTTATGAAAATGACTCGATTCTTCTTGCGATACTAAATGGCGATACTCAACTCGAGACGACGCATTTATTTTTTGTTAAATATTGACTGAAAAGTGTTGCTGCAAACGATGCAAACAACGCTACTTAATACTTCATTGCATGACAGCAGTGATCCAATTCATGATACATAGCTGCATATACGGATATGTCAGAACTCTGTGCGTACGCAATTATCATGTCACGAGAACATTGCGCGATAAAGTTTTCCGTATATGTATAGATTGTACGTTGTAGGTATTATATAACGTAATTCTTGAAAATTTTATTGCCATTTGCGTGTAATAATAGATATTATCGTTATACATATTAAAATTTTAAGGTTTTAAATTAATTTTTTTATGTGCTTTACGTATTTCTTAATTTCCAGGTTGCTTTTTCCTACTTAATGAATAATTAATTAAAGATTTTTTTAACCGTTTTATTAATAATATTTTGAAGAGAGATATTTTTATCAATTTTTTAGGCAATGGCTTTTACATTTGTTTTATGTAACTGGATGATATAAAAAGGAAGGAATGTAAAGATAAATCAAAGTTTGCGTTCTATTTGAAAATCAGACCACGCAAGGTCGTAGATATGCAATATGTAGATATGGAGGCTATCAGATATAGAGAAAACTTTACAACCAGGTCATCGGCGCACATGCAGTAGCATTTACATTGCTTTTTAATCTCTTGTATTTCTTTTTCTAATTTTCTTCATTTTTTTTTATTAGTTACTTCAATTAAAGATAATATCTGTTCTTTTACTCTAGATCCGGTAAATTTAGCATAAGTCAGTGGAATATCGGTCAGAGGTGCAATCGCTCACCTGGGCGGTTGAGGCAGTGCCGGGCCGGGCTCTGAGTGGCCGAGGAACTTCTGCTGTGCTCGGAAGAGTAATCGGCGGCGTAATCGGACTCGACGCCGAGATTCTTCTGGCTTGCGTCCTGCGACAGCACGCTACCGGCATCCTTGGACTTCTTCCGCTCCTTGCTCCTGCTGCGTGCCCAGCGACTCTTCAGGGTCGCGAAGAAAGTGTGGGTGCGTTGGGCCACCGTGCCGTGGTGCCGATGATGCCGATGATGGACGATGCCGGACTCGCCCGATCCATCGCCCCGCCTCGACGGCGAGCTATTCGCGATCTCGCTGTCCCGGAGCTCCGTGGCGCTTTTCGAGAGCTGACGGCTCCCGTTTAAGTTCAGTCTGGCTCTTTCTTGGGCGCTGGTGTTACCTGCAAGTCGAAATGCAATTCTCTATTGAGTATCGCGGCACCGAGTTGCATGCAACGGAGAAGAAAAGTTTTGCCGGCGTTGTCGCGGCAAACTTTTACCATGTGGCGAAAAAATTTGAATAAAATTTGAATAAAACAAAGTACAAACAACTTTTGATGACTTAGCGTGCACGGATGATTTAACAGATACTCTTCTCAATAAGCTCTAATGGAACGGATAAAGGAAGTTGTGTAATAATTATACAATCAGTAACGGATCCAGAGAGTTGTTTTGAGGGATGGGGGGCGGTATGATGAAATGTGAATATTTAGTTATTATTGTCGTTAATGTTATTTTTAATATTTTTTATTATTAAAAAGAATTGAGTTAACATTATTTAATCTCGAATAATCTCTGATAATTTTTTTTCTCAATTCATTTAAAACCGATTTTTTCCAATATACGAAATTTGTTTGAAGAGGTAATCGCGACGTGGTCAATCGCAACGCGTGGGCAATCGCAACGTGGCCAATTGCAACGCGTAGTCAATCGTAACGCGGGCAATCGTAACGTACCCAATTGCAACGTGTGGGCAATCGCGACGTGGTATGAGTGAACATTATTTAGTCTCGAATAATCTGATAATTTTTTTTCTCAATTCATTTAAAACCGACTTTTTCCAATATACGAAATTTATTTGGAGAGTTCTGGGGGGCGATCGCCCTCTCCGCTTCCCCCCCTTGTATCCATCACTGTACACAACTCCATTTATACGAGACAATTTACATCTATCTACTTTGCTGCAATCTGTGTTAATTGAGTGCATTTAATCGAAGAGTTTATTTCCAACCATATTTTAGAAGTCCATATTTTAGAAAATTTGTCTGCTGCATATCTATAGAAAATATTCTCTATTGTTTATATCAAATTCGTACTTTTTAGATAATCTCTTATAAAAAACGAACATAAATCCAGATTTTTAAAGAGATATGATATTTTAATATCTTGAAAGAACAAATTAAGTAAATGATAGTTTTATTATTAAATGTTTCAATTTATTTTTTATTATTAAATGCAAAACAACAAAATGTTGTATAAAGTGTCTATAGTGTATGCAATATTTTTAGATAACATTTTTGGCAGCGGTAGTTGTGTGACTTTTTAAGGGAGAGATAGATATCAAACATGATTTGAAAATATTTGGTAGGTATCAATATTGATGCGTATTCCGATATATTGAATATTTTACTCCAGGCTCTTACTTGGACGACAATAGTGGTTACAACTGTCTTTTTCTTTGTTCATGCCATATAAATATATATTTCAAGATGAAGTAATCATATGTATGTCAAACATAAAGGATTATTAAATCATTTTAAGGTGATATTTTAACTTTTTGACATCTGTGACAGCAAAAGTCATCGTAATATTTCAATATTTTTCAAGTAGGATAAATAATGGACTGTTATTATGTCTAACCATTTCTAAAATAATTAATCCATTTTATTAATTATATATATATATACATATATATATATATTTATGTATAATATATTTATTTATATGTATATTGTCCAAATTCTAAACATTTTAGAATTAATATTTTTTATTTTTTATATTTAGAAAATATTTAAGAAAAAAGAATATTAATTAAAATTTGCTACTTATAATTTATTTATTTATCTGTATGTTGTACTTATATAATGTAATTTGTACTTATATAATTTCTATTTTACTCAATCCAGTTTTGTTACGTATTTGATAAAGAAAGCGCTAGCTTATATAACAAGTATTTTTCACCCTTGCCGAATTGAAAGCATGCCGATGTAACAGAACAGAAACCGAGTAAGCTTGGACTTTGGATGGATATAGAGAAAAATACCCAATGCTTTTAGAAGAATTACAAGGGAAGTACATTATATGTACTCACATGTAAGCATATCGATCCGTCTGTATTATTAAACACATAATAATACGCATCACAATGTCTTTAAAAGGCTTAGTGTACTTTCTATTATATTTCAGGAACGATGTGTCGCGCAATCGATAGAAATTTCCGACTTTTAATTATAACAAATATAGCACTGTATTTATTTATTTATTAAAGAATACTTTTCGTATTAAAAAAGAATTATTAAGAATTATATTAAAATTAAAATGTCTACTTTCATTAGTTTTATTGGACTTGCAAGAAAACAATAAAAACGCAATTATAACGTCTTGACGTAAATTTGATTTGCAGAATACTCCCGATGTGACCGTTATTTTAATTAAATTCTGTGTTAATTGTGCAGTCGAGTTTCCGTTAGCAGAAATGTGCGATGTAATACGAAATCACGCACTCGTGCATTCTGGACGTGAAATTCCGGAAGTGTAGAAGGCAAATGTATTCCCCGTTTATTGGATTTTGTCTTCCTTTCGCCGGAAATCCTCTTAACAGGCTAATGTATCACGGAAATCAATCTGGCATTCCAGTTATCTAGCTGGCACATTGCATCTGTCGATCATGTCCTCAAGATAGGAGGAATCCGATAGTCATTTTATCGAACATTGAAATAAAAATTGTTGATATTACAAGTTTATAGTCACAAGATTCCGCAGATTATCCAAACAAGTAAGAAATATTTGAATATCGCTAAATAAATTATTCCAATTATTTAGAAAAAGGAAAAATGCAGCAGAGTTAACAGTGTCCAGCTTTTATCAAGCTCTTAGGAAATTACATTGAACGCAAATCATTTTTGATCGCAGCATTATACATATAATGTTTTATATTTTCTTATTAATTTTTGAAAGATTTTTTATTATTAAAAAGACCCAATAATTCTTGTTAAATTGAAAGGAGTTATTTAAAAAATAAATCGATTCACAGCTATTACACTAATATATCAATTACTTTCACAAAAACACGGTTCATTTAACGCATGTAATATTACAATATTACTCACTCGTAGTTGTTGGCTCACTGTCCTCCGATCCAGCGAGTAACTCCACACTTTTGCTCATCTTATCCTCCGAAAACGCGAATTAGTTCTCGAGACCGTTGCATGCAAGGCTTTAGTCTCTTCTTGAAGTGCACCAGCCCGCCGCATTCCGATAGCATGTTTCCGCCGAAGGATTAATGAGACCCAGCAGCGTCGACCGACCGGCACATATTCCGACTTCGCAGTGTCCACGTGATCCCCGGTTGCGATGTCAACGACTTCTGCAGCATCATAATCAGAGTTTCCTTTTCTTCTTGTAAATATTGATTGGCTGTGCAAGCCCTATAGCGTGTATTTTAATGCGAAGCTAAAGTTGGGTCCCGAGAGACTTTCCCCTTTCCGTCGACCCCACCGCCGTTTTTAACGGCAGGCATTAAAGAGCTTTCTACGTTAATTGTTGCTGTATTGTTGTATGTCAGGAAAATAGGAGACATTCCCTGTTTTACGAGTAGGAGTGTTGGGCGCTAAATTAAAAAAGTCATTTGGAGCGACGAATATACTGGCGTTTGGTAAAATTTAAATTGTTTTATAGCTGTAGGAGTAAAGTAAAGATAATTCTACATACAAAAATAAATGGAAACCATGGAATACAATTTTTTTCATGCAAGGTTCAATTCTCGTTGAAAAAATTTCGCTCTTAAAAATTTACACACTCTTCAAGGAGTTTATGTACAAAGTATAAAATATTCTATATAGAAAGTATATTTTATTAAACAAAAGATAAAAGCAATATATATAATAAAATATATAATCTGTGCCTATAATTGCGATTAGATATATAATCCTTTTATAATATAATTATAAAAAAATTAAATTTTATTTCTATTTATTGCGTTTTATACGACAGCGTATTTAATATTTTCATAGTTATTTAAAATCTTAAATTATTCGTAAATAAACATCGTTTGCTTATTGACCAAACATATCATCGATTATTAAATCCAGAATTGTAATGGAAACTGCTGTTGTTTATCTCTGGCTTACGCGGCGGTATTTTGCGATTACAATTAAACTCGGAAATACGACAATTACGTCTGGTCTGGGATTTCCGACGTTTGCCGTAGAATTCAATTAGCACAAAATTTGAGCAAATTTCGGGAAAACTTAGGTAACTTTTGAATGAATGATAACACGGACGGAGGACGTCATACAACCTCTTGTATATTTACATGTATATTATACAGCAAATTTCACGGTACAACATGGAAATTTGGCATCAAAGTCTGAGGCGACATAATAAAGGAGTAGCTCAACCCACACAACTTGCTGCTAATTTTAATAACAGATTTTCAAAATTTGTCATAATATCTCAGTGAAAATACCAAAGTAATGGTAACGTTTATCACATAATAATTTCCAGTTTTCAATCAGTACTATTAGTATACTCTTCGTAATGAAGCCACCTGCACCAGTTGAAATTTTTTTCTATTAAAATAAAGTCAATTTGAAATTAACTGCAGAATAAGAGTTTGTCATTTATTCAATCTTTTGAATTTACAAAGGTAATTCTTTTTTTTAAACATGTAACTGAGACATTACAAACGTACCTGATACTTTTTGTTAAAGAAGAAACTATTGCCAATTCATCGAAAGAGTATTGTTAAAATTAAGATTGCAAATGGAACGGATAAATTGATGAAATTTATTTGTCTATGAAATTCAAAGTAAACGACAAAGTAAGCGATTTGATCAGCACTTACAATGCTTCCCATGAACTTTACGTTACCGCCGTGAAATAAATAATGAAAGATATCAGCGTGTACTTTGAAGAAATTTATGCCACTTCTGTAACTTCACCGCGCGCGAGAACGTAATCCGCTTAAAGTTAAATTAGTAAAGTTAGAATGTTGTTTCCGAATCATCAATGAAAACTTTAATGAGACTTAACACATTGTTCGAAATATCACGAACGATTTCAAACGTATGATAGGACGAATCAATCCGTCCGTACTTAAACCAACTGCAATTCAAAATTGTGTGCAAATTTCTTTTATTTAAGCATAATTTTGGGACGCGGATATTGCAAAAGATATGACTATGTTCTTACGTCGCAAGAAATTCTGGACATTTTCCAGAGGTAAATCGGCGTAAAGCCATAAAAATTCGTCAGAGGGTTGAAGCATATCGATCGATATGCAACACTATCGATAGAAAACACGCCACACTGTCGCACAGGTTTAATCGCAATGACCGCCAACACGCATTACTAACTACTAACTACGCTTCTCCACGCGTAATTGCATGTTACTGGATACGTTATATACGGCACATAACACTTTAATTTCACAAGAGTTCGAGGAGCAAAATTGCAGTAATCTTTGATTGCGTAAAATAAAAAAAATAGTTTACTATATATATTTGAAATGTAAAAATAACCAAATCAGGAGAATAAATTCCCGTTAGTTAAATATTTGTAATTTAAATTAGAGAGTGTAGAGTCGTAAAAATTTTGCAAGAAGGCAAATCTTATTTTTTTATACCATTGAATTGCTAAATTTAAATAAATGTAAGTTTAAAGTGCATTGCGCTTCTTCTTCAAAGAAAAAACTACTGAACCATTACTTTAGTTTCTTAACTTGATGAACAACCGAAAACTTAAACGCAATTAATTGAGTAAATTTAACCATTTGAAAACGTGAGTTGAAATATATTGCGGGAATATTCGTTATTTCTTTATATTTGACTTTTATTTGCCTCAATTTAATTTGTGTTCTGTGTCAATCTCAATTATGGAGTTGTTTTCGAGCGGGCTTTAAAAGTCTTCGCCAATAAACTACAACGAAAATACGAACGCCAACTTTATTAATGCATATTTCAACAGTTTGATAACATCAGTCGCTTCTATAAATTGCATTTGTGTCATCTAATCTGATCACGTAATTTTAGCCAGACTCAATAATAAAAATATATCTGAATAAAATCTCGATAAAAAGCGCGTTAAAATTTCAAAGGCTTGTAATATTTTAGATAACGCCCGGATTATCTTAGAAATGGAAAATATAAAACCGACAAGTGTGCTCTTTAAACTATGTTTTTTTGACATTTAGTAGATCTCTTTTAAAAGTCAAAGCACAGAGGCAGTCTTACAAAAACCATATTCTTCATTCAAGGGTCTCAATATTCATATAGGTCTATTTTTCGCCGGTCTAGTCTCGTTCGAAATGAAATGAATTCCTTTTCAGGTCTCTCCTTTTCAGAACCTTTTTCAATGATGAAAACAATTTTTTATTGAGAAAGAAAGAACAATAGTTTATTCTCTTATTATTTTTCTTAATATCCGTCAGTGTGCGACACAATGTTATACAAGCTTATTGAAGATCTTTTAAAAAGATACAAGGTATTATTAACTCTCAAGTCCCCGCAGAATCAATTTTCTCGAAAAGAATGTCTCGTATGAAAACAATATTATTGTACATTTTCGATGCGTTTTCGCGCGAGGCGTTCCTCCCTCCGGTTTTGCCGCGATTCCGGCTCGTACTCCGGATCGTACTCTATAAACAAGCTTAATTTCTTAGATCATCTTCGCCCGTGCGAGTTATTTTAGCGGCGTAATTGCTCGCGGAAACTTGCGGTGACCTGCGACGTAGGCGATAAACCTACACAACCTCGCGGTGTTTCAGCGCTATCAGTTTCGTCTCAGTGCACCGGTCACTCGCGTTTGTTCAGTGAGCAATGTTTTCGTTTCAGATTTAAGTCTTCATCCGTTTGTTCGCTATAGATTTAATAAGTTCTCCGAGGTGAGCGAGTGCAAGTTAAAACGCGCGAACGAATCTTCGGGCGGTCAGGATCGATAGTGTGTCTGATTAAAAAACTTTCACAAACCTCTGCATCCTCGAGCTTTTTATATTAATTATTGCTCGTTATTAACGGCAGCTAAAGTGACCGGCAATGTAAATGGAGACGTTGCGCTTGTAAACAACTTATTTATGTTAGTCTTCAAAATTAAAAGAGAAGTGAACGGTGATACTTACGTTAACAAATTATATGCATACATATATCTTTTTATTTTGATTTTGAAACATTAACACATAATTTCGTAACTTTGGTTTATAGGATGTATGTATATTCAAGATCCTATTATCATATATATCATGTTATATGAATATTAAAGATCATATTTGTATTTAAAAAGATAACATGTTTACTGCACTACTTTTACATTAATATTCACCGCATTTCACACTTTTACTATGATAGTAAAACTAAATATTATGAAAATATTTTATCCCATTTTATTTTATGAAAAATTGAGTTAAATTTTGTAGATATTTCACGTGAGATATCATCAATATTCCATACAAATACTCGAGGGTTAAAGAAAAGACGAATAGCTCCATTTTCGCGGGCATATGTTCTACTCGACTTTACACACAGTCCGCATTTGTATCCCGCATTTAATGCCAGGTGCGGCTCGTCCGACTTTTAGCTTTGTTTGGTTGCTGTGAATCGCAGTCAATGTCATGCGAATTAAATACCCGTATCTAACAATAGATATGAGAGCACAATACGGATTTGTATACTCCTGGCAGCTCGTGACCTGCTGCTCATTACTATTTTTCTGCGAAGCAAAAAAAAACGATCAAATCCCTCGGCATGTGCCAAAGCACAGAGACGAAGCTGTATAAAATTGCAATTTGCCAGCAGTTGCAGTGAAGAATGTCACGCGATACACTCTCAATTAATTCGGTTTTAATAATTCGCTCAAGTTGTCGGTCAACTACAAAAATCTTTCGGAATTATTTATAGCGGGTTTCTTAGAGTGCTTTCATTCACGACTCTTAGATCACGACAATATTTTTTTAACAAGAATATTAGGTAATAGCCTTCTTTTTAAGACATTCGAAAATTGATCAACTTTTTCTGTAGAAACTATGCTCTTCTAATATAAAGAAAATAATTTAAAAAAAGGATTCTATTTAATAAGGATTCTATTATTTTTATTTTGATATTTTAATCAATTATTAGATATGTTAATCTGTTTCAAAAGTGATTTAAAATTATGGAAATTAGTGACATTTTAATTTTCGCTAATTAAGTTTAGTTTATCTAGATTTAACTTAAAAATTAAATAAAGTTTCTTTAATTTATTTCCACTTTTTGGTATAAGACTTTTTTTAATTGCTTGTAATTTTGGAATTATAGGAATGTTCCAACATTTCTTTGTGAAAATTGATGTTACTTTACGTGAAATAACATCAATCCCAACGCGCCAGTGCTCAAGTGTTAAAAAGAAGATGATTATAGGATTGATCAGATTGAAAGAGATGAAAAAAAAAATGCGGGAAACTTTAGATACTCTTGTGTAAAATAAGCTGTGGAACAAGCTTGTAAGGAGACCCGCGTTAACGCGCAATGTCGATGTCGACTACATCCCCTTATCGGATCCCTTAAACGTGTTTTTCAAAGAACCCCGTTCTCATCAAGCTAACATCGATTGTCGCCGAGTGTCGAGTGCTGAAGGGGATAAAGAATTAAAGAAGGGTGGGATAAGAAAATTGACTAACATTGAGGAACAAAGGATATATATTGCTCGCCATGCTCTTTTGGAATTGACTTATTTGGCACAGATGACACCTCGTGATCCGTCATGCTAAGAGGGTGTCACACGCCGAACGTTTTCCCGGGTGTCTTTCGGGGATGCTGGGAGAAACGGTACATCCACAGGTACGCGGTAAAACCCGGTATGAGAATAACTGCGTATTTTTCTCTCGTGCGAGAAGAGGCGCGTTTGAGAAAAAGAACCGATCGAACGTTCAGTTTGACGTCTTGCGATGTTCGACACGTGAACGCACACGAACGTCACGGTACGTCGACGGTGTACGTCGAGCGTGGCTTGGAACAGGATGCGTCTCCACTATATCCGTCGCATTTTTCGCGCACACCAACGCTACGCGAGTCCGCGAGATCCGCGCTTCGCGGTCTAATTAATTACCGTGCGGATCTCCGTGCGCGCGGCAGAGCCTCGAGGCGAGGAGGAACGGCTCTACCGTAGACGTTCTCCACTTTCGATGCTACCGTGTCCGAGAGGCCACTGACAGAACTCCGCGATTTTCCGTCCTACTCGGCCGTACCTCGTCCACCTCGTCCCTCGTGGAGGATGCGCGATGTGAGGAAGCGGGAGAGAGTGAGAGGCTTTATCGACCCGCGAGGCCAGGGCCGGTCGAGAGGAGAGAACCCGGTGACTTTGGGAAATTGAGATTTCGTTTGAAGTGGCAAATAGCGGCTAATCCGTGACATGGACGAGCTGCGAAATTAATGAAGAGTTTCACTTTGGATAGTATGTAGTTGGGATGCATTTCTGATGTATTACGGCAAATATGATGTATTGATACGGATTAAAAGACTTTGTATTGAAGAAAAATTGTTTGGAAAAAATAAACTAAATATTTATATACATATAAAATTCTATTCCAATAAAAAAAATCGTAGAACGATATATGCTTCATAAAATTATAATATTAATTATGTTGTTATACATATTATAACATACATACAATATAATGAGTAAGTTTTGAAATTTTTAAGTTTTTAAAAACAAGGACATTTAACTTATTTAATGTATTTTCTAAAATTTATGTTTAGATTAACTATTTTTAATTTTTATAATTAAAGTTAAGAAAAACTTAAAATTGAAAATTATAAAGATTTCCATATTTTTTTACACTGAGAAAAAATTAATTCCTCAATAAAATAAAACAATGAGACATATGGGTCCACGATCTAAAACACAATAATTAATCTAAAATAATTTTATAACGAGCCATGGCAACCTCGCTTGTCGTCATGTAAATTTAGCTGTTACAATACAATTTTAAGAGTAGATTGAATTAGTAAACATAAAAGCAACATGATAAATAATATTGCCAAGTCAAACATGGATATTAGAGAACAACACGGAATGCGTGATGATTCTATCCTGTAGAGCATAATATTCCTGCCGACACGGTTACGTGTCTTAATTAAAGAGGCATACATTAAAATAATTGTTTGTATAAACCACGCCTTCGCCGCAAGCAGAAGCAGAAGAAGTCGCGAGACTATACTTCCATGACTAATTGACCCCTCGCAGATTTTTTTTTTCATTTACCACGCGATAAAATTGTAGATTATATCATAACGTAATAATTGTGCCGCAACGAAATTTGCATTGCGAACTCGATTATATAGCAAAAATATTTATTCTGTTTGAAACTCATTTATTTCCGTTTCCCGCAAGTTTTGCGATTTTTTAATTTTGAGAGCGTATGTTGTACAGCTGCACGAAAAAGAAAATATTTATATCTCTTGCATGCTGTTTGTATTTTTCCGATAAACATTTCCGAAAGCGAAAATTTATTTATTATACAAAAATTATTCGTAAGTTTAAATATCACCTACAGATAAAAAAGTTGTATTAAAGAGATCTCTTATATAACTTCTTTTTCCATTGCCACAGAAACCTGTAACCTCTCCACTGATCTAATCCTTCTAATTTAATCTGTTTATTCAGTTTTTCGTATTACGTCTGTGCTTTTTCTTTTCTTTACTTTATAATTAATAAATTAATAAATGTATTAACATACGAAACATAAGAAATATTCTCATTTTAATTAATTGTATTATTTTGTATTCCTACCGATAACTCTATTTATTGTATTAATATTTGCAATTTGAAAATGACTATTAATATTATAATTATAATATTATATGTGTACACTATAATTAACACAAATATATTTTATTAATTAGTTGTATATTGAATGTTAAATGCTCACGTTGCTGGGATAACGTGTGCAAATATTTTTGCAATTTTTACGTCATTTAATTCAATTGGATTATTTTATTTCAATCTTTTCAAGGATGCCTTAAGATTTTTCTAATTCTTATACTGACAAATATCTTTATACTTTTCATTTTCTTACTTAAATTGTAATCGTGTAAAATTGTTTAATATATCTGAGAAATATTTTATAAATATATTAAAACGTGGTATAAAGGCATACATATAATATAAAAATGTTGCATATATTATTCTCGGATGCCATTCAGTGTATATGATTACATTTAATCTTATCGTTTCTTATGACAGATTGTAATGAATCAGCATGGCTTGATGCGACGCTATAAAGTATAAACGGTGTTTAGGTACAATTAGACTCAAGACTTAAGGTTTAAGAAAATTGACCAATCACAATCCATTATTCTTCTCACGTGAAATGAATAATCGATTCGATAAATAATTGATCAATTTTCTTAAACCTTAAATCTTAAATCTCATTGTAGACACCACTATAGGAAAAATAGAGTTTCTTTAAGTTTTTGCTCTCCAACATTTTTGAATCTTTTCTTTTATAAAAAAAAAAATGTTAACAAAAGTTATTACTTTTTAATTTTATTCAGTTTTAGACATAAGTAATTAACATAACAATTTCAATTAAAAATTTTTTAATACCTATTTAGCATTAATTATTAAATATGATTTTGGCATCTACTTTGTCTCTTAAAGCCGATTGAGTTTTGCAGAAAAGAAAGAATTACTAAAAAAAAAAACGTTGCAATTTTTAAAAGGACGCCTAATAATTTTGTAATATCTAATGTATGTAAAAAAACATATGATGATTTAATTATTTACAGAAATAGCTGTTAAAAACAGAAATTTTAATCAAGTTGTTAATCACTACGCTATTCAGATAATCAGATGTAAATATTTTTTAATATATGCAAATTGCAATAATTGAAGATTAGACTGAAATAACATCATGAAGCTGCAAAAATATTAAACTCCTGCAAAGAGATATACATTATAAAAACACGTGTGCCATACATGAGAATACAAAACAATCATATAATTTTAATTTTTTTTAGAAATATATTTCTATAAGTATAAAGATATTTAACTGATTTATTTGATCTATTCGAAACTTATTTGTTTTAATCAACTTGGCAACACTGTTTGAAATGTATAGCTCGGTCTCGGCCAAGAACATGATGCTCACTTGTCCAGTCCAGTCCAATGGTCCCAGTGGAGAGTGCCGAGTGGACAACTGGACAGAACCTTAGAGAGGGCTCAGACTGCTCAGAGACCTTCGATGCGAGCACAGAGCTGATGTAAAATGTAAAAAAGGCGAAGAAGCTATCATAAGGTACCCATGTATGCATTTATTTTATCGATTTATTTCAAGATAAAGTTGTATCAGTACTATATCTCTTTCAAAAAATATTAACAATGCTAAAGTGCGATTAATGCAATATGCGAACGCGAAGATGTGACGTGTATGCGTAATACGATATATTCTCTCGTTCTCCAGGTAATCCCCGAAACACTAATCTGAATTTGTACTTGTGTGAGTATGTTTCTTAATGCAAAAAAAATTTAAAAAAGTAGATATTAATCGCATTTAAGCTGTAAATATATTTGATTTCTACTCTTTATTTCATTATGGATATTAATTATTATCGATATTATATGAACCTACTTTTAAATACTTAATATAATAAGAGACAAGCTGTTTTATTGCAGCGCAGTTATATTTTTCAATTCCTACCACACAGTTATATCTCAAAATTATATTTGATTTTATATTAAAACTACATTCTATTTGCATATTTTTCCTTTGAATCCTCTTACAGCAAAACATTTCTCTTGTACAATCTTAAATATTTAATTATAATTAGCTATTGCTGCTATTATATAATTAAATTTTTTTATTTTTAAGGTGTTAAAATTTAAGGTAAAATGTAAAAAGATAAATAAAGATTTCGTTAAGGATTCCACCAATAAAAAAATATACGGGAAAAAGTTATATACAGAGTTATTTTGACATCCACAGTGTATTACAAAGTGAAAATATATATACTGATGTACATCAATAAAAAAATATAAAAAATATATATATATATATATAATACAAGGAAAAAAAAAATTAAAAAAAATAAGAAAAAAGTATTAATTATAAACATGGGTAAGTATGATGCAATATTCTAATATGACAATCTATACATTACATTTATTATTTTTATAGCAAACAATGAATTTAAAGCATTGGAATTATTTGATAAAATGCAGAACTTTCCACCGTTAAGTGTCACAAAAAATAACATTGGTAGAAGTTGGTGTGCGTGGAAACAGAAATTTTTATCTTTTCTGCAGAAAGAAGATTCTAAAGAAATATATAAGAATCAATGGACAGTTATATTGTTAATGTTGATTGGACCGCTTGGAGAAGAAGCATATAAGAATTTTTCTCAAAATGCTCAGCAGACAAAAGATTTGAAAACAGTATTACGTGAGCTAGATATATACTTCATTTTCGGACTTAGAAAGAAACAAAATAGCGAGAGTATCGACAAGTATATTGATAGCTTGATGGTAAGTTAGAATTTTAATAATGTTGCAATATTGTGTAAATTGAAATCGCTTTTGCAATATATATATTAAAAAACGATTCAAATCACAATATAGTATAAGTTGCAAAATTATTAGGTCTTTTATTTATCTTGTACTCATATTTAATTATATAAAACTGCTATTTACAAAAAATGTAATTAAACTAGAAAATGATTTCTATTTATATCTTTAAAATTTAATTAATTAAAATTTCATGGTTTTTAGTTGTCTTATATATAATCTACAATTATATAAATTATTTACATCTTTATAAGTTTAATCTATAATGAAGATATTGATTAAAGAGAATTTATTGTTAAAGAAAATGATAATTATTTATTTGTATATATTTTTTAAAATAAATGTAAAACGGTTTTCTTTTGCAGCTCTTTGCTATAGCAAGCAATCACAGTGATCCCGTGATTATTGTAAAGGAGAAAATTATAGAAGATATTAAAAATTGCAATTTTACGGGAAAAGCTATGTTTCTTATACAATCGAAGGGAAAAGATCTGGTATCGTACTTAAAATCATTAGATCTTCATAAAATTGTGCTATTTTGGAAACAGTGCGAAGAATTTACGTCGCAGAGGAATCTCGAGGATATAGGAGGCCAGTCGTCTTCTAATTCGGAGTCTATTGAGATGGAATGCTCTCGATGTGGCACTTGTCACAGTAGAAATCGTTGCCCAGCTCATGGAATACAATGTAGCAATTGTAAAGGGTACAATCACTTTACGGATAATTGTAAGATAAAATACGTGTCTAACTGCACTAAATGCGGAACGAATCACGTACAGTCACGTTGTCTCGCTTTCGGCGAATTGTGCACAAATTGCGGCAAGCCGAACCATTTTTCGTGGTTGTGTCAAGTTCCTATTGTAAAAGATTGCCTTCGATGCGGTAAGGATCACGCTATATCTATGTGCCCGGCACAAGGCCGTATATGCTCCCGATGTAAGAAACCAAATCATTTGAAGGAAAAATGTTTGAGCAAATGAATGATGAACGAGAATGGCATATAGTATAAGTATTCTCTTGGGGATTTTAAAGGGCGATAGTACACAAGCTGTCTATCCATTTTTGATCTTAATAATTTTAATAATTTGTTGGGAGATGCTTCTTTTGAAGTAAGAGTTAAAATTTCAATTTCTAAAATTGAGTGTTTTTGCAAAGTAAATCCTAAAATTAAGATTCTCTCGAAGTAGAGACTGTTTGAAATTAAATATGATCTTAAATTGTCTAATGCATTCCGTTGATTTAATTTTTATATCTATTATACACATTTCTCATAATATTAAAACTTATATTTTGTTATATAAAAACTATAATCTATACAGCTTATATCTTTTATTGTTTGAAAAAATTTTATACGTAGATATATTACATATAATTAATTATATGGGAAATATTTTACCAAATATAATTTTTAAGGAGCTATTTTAATGTACTAATAGATTTATTTTGTTTCTATGACTTAAAAATATTTGTTTTTTTTTCATTGATTTTGCATGTAATCTACATTAATTACCTATAATTCTAATGTTATGTAATGTTATGTATGTTAATTTTTTGATGTATTAATATATGTAAACGACTTTCATAAATGGTATATATGACTATATAATTAAATGTATGGAATGAAAATAAATTGAGATTTTTTCAAATAATTATATATATATATATATATATATA